>NC_142707.1:15735625-16037500 GCF_055471065.1 Atractosteus spatula
GATGTATATTTGAGTATCATCAGCATAGAAATGATAGCTAAGGCCATGTGATCTTAAAAGCTGACCAAGTGGAAACATGTAAATGCTGAAGAGCAAGGGACCCAGTATTGAGCCCTGTGGAACACCAGACTTAACAAGACCAATTTCAGACCTATACCCATTAAGAGAGACAAAGTGACAGAGATCAGTGAGGTAAGACTTGAACCATTTGAGAGCAGTGGCAGAAACTCCAAACACAGTCTCAAGACGAGAAAGTAAGATGTCATGGTCAACAGTGTCAAAAGCAGCACTGAGATCAAGAAGGATGAGTATAGAAAGAGAACCAGAATCAGTAGCTATTAGAAGATCGTTAGTAACTTTGATCAGGGCAGTTTCTGTGCTGTGAAGTTGACAGAAGCCAGATTGGAGGGGTTTGAAAAGATTATTTGACATGAGATGGTTATATAACTGAAATGTGACAGCATGTTCTAGAGTTTTTGCAACAAAGGTTAAGTGGAGAGAAAATTGTTTAGATTGTCGAGAGCCATATTACACTCTTTTGGCACAGGGGTAATGGCAGCAGTTTTGAGGACCGTTGGTACAACACAAGTGCTCAAGGATTTATTTATAATATTGAGGACAATGGGACAGATAGAAGAGAAACAGGACTGAAATGAAGTGGTGGGAATGGGACCTAAAATAGGTGTGGTGGGTTTCATGTGTGTAACTAGTTTATTGAGGGATGCTGAGTCAAAAGGAGAGATGTTGGAGAGAAGGGAACCAGAAAAGTTGGATAAGGAGGGAGGAGGTATGGAAATGATAGGCATGGTGGAGAGAATGTGATGCCGAATGTTGTCTATCTTGGAGATAAATAAATCTAAGAATGTAATAATACATCATCTACAGCATCTCTCATATAATTATTCAAATTCATATTCTGAATCACAAGTAAATAATGAGTTTCTGTCATGAACTAAACTTTATCGAATATGTTTTCTGAAAAATATAATTTAATTAACAGGAAGTTTAATGTGAAAATTAAATTTTTACCCAACTGACCACATTGGCCATGCATTCAATGAAAAGTTTGAAACTCCCACTGGGTTCATTGCTGCTGTGTACAGTCTCTCACAGCTTGCTCTGTGACAGGATGTTCAAAGGCACAAGAATAGAGAGTGCTTCTTTGCTTGGTACTAAAGATGGCTCCATACAGATGGAGAGTCGGACTGGATAGGTCCAGTCAATTTAGATACGTTTAGAGAAATGTGATAGCTCTGTTACTGAATATATTCTGCTATTCAGGTTATCTAAAACAGGTCCATTGGGAAGAATTCCTATTACGTCTCTTTGGTATGGTGTCTTCAAATAAAGTTCAGTTTCCTGACTTGAACAATGGCAGCTACAATCATATGGTTGATTCTTTTGTCTGGTTTTAATTGAGAGAGCTGAGCAGAGAAAGGCAGCAAAGTTCATAGTGTTAGAATACCTTAGAAATTCCAGTAATCATGGCTGGTGGTTAGGTGTGACGTCAACAGAGATAATGTTGTTCTCCACCAAGCAGGTTCCTTACTGGTTGGTCATCTTTTGGAAGACTGACTCATTATCTGCAGCTAGTGTCACCATCCATATGAGCTGGTCTTGGTACGCAGACAAAGAGCTGCTGAGGCTGGGAAATTATTACTAAAAGCATCAAAATGGACCCAATTTACAATGTTCTGGCTTGCGTTATAGACTCAGGACATAATGCATATCAGAAGGGGCTGCATTTCAGACATGTTCCTAAGGGCTGGAATCAGCAGAGACATGCTGTGCCAGAGTTATTGTTCATTCAAGGCCACAGAAAGATTATTAGAAATCTTTCCTTAACACTTCATTCTTAGTGTAATATGCCTTGCTGCTGCTCTACTATTACCTTAATTTAAAAGGTTTTATTCACAGTAGATCAGAAATAGCATACACTAGACGCTATGGCATAGGCAAGGTCTTTGTTCAAAACAGAAGTGGAAGAAATTTTGTTCTTGCAGTACTTTGTGGCAAAAGAGATATAGACAAAAAACAGATATTTGTCAGAGTTATTTACATACAATTCAAAGGTAACTGTATCTTTTATTCATTCGATGCACTGACACTGACAGTTCCATTAAGTTCATTCTTAGGAAAAAAAATAGTTTGTACTGTATATATTTTAATTTGGTCTAGCAATCGTTCAGTGAGATCAGAGTCCTAATGAGAAGTCTGGAATGCTCCGAATGGAAAACTGTTTAACCCTGTTATTTATTTTTGAAAAAGGGATATTACATATTAGATTCCTCCTTTAAATGGACTACACACTACATTGTATTGCATCGAAAATGCTATGTCAAGCACATTGCATTTTGGTCTCAGCTTTCAGTGTAAGCAGCAGTGAATTAATCAAATGTTAAAGCAATGTCTCTCAGATCCCTTGTCTGACCATAATCCTTAATTAATAGCTTCGAGCAACACCTGACATTATTCACACTAGCAATCAAGCAAGCAGTGAAGTGAAAAACATCACATGGAGGACTTGGGTTGAACAAACAGACATCGTAAAAGAATGAGTGACAGTTCTTTAGGACTTTTACTTGTGTTCAATTTATTTAATTTAAGTGATTGAATATTTTTTTAAGTGATAGAATTATTTGATTAAAATAATATCATAAAGTACATTGGCAACCACTAAAGCCAGCGAGAAGAAGGAAAATATGTAGGAAAAACACTTCTCTTCTTATTATAAATTCAGCTCATGTTCCTGAGTTATTCTTAATAAAAATGTTGTGAAAGCCACTTTAGAGACATGATATGATATCTTGCTCAACTGGGGGGATTGGCCTAATGAGGTCTTTTTGCTTTTGTTCTTAACAAGAAATTAAATTCTGCTCATGGAATCAAAAATAAAAGAACACGAAAACTAGTAGTAGTAGTAGCAGTAGTAGTAAAAGCTAATGTGTTCCCACTTTGCATCTGATTAGATCTCACATATTAAGAAAAGCTGTAACTGGTAGAACTCAAAGGAAAAAAGGCAGAGTTGCAAGTTTTGTTGGTGGGCCAGTAGGTGGCACGTCTCAGTTTGGACTAGATTTGCCAGACCAATGTCCTTTGTATGGTGACCAGGAACACTGTGCTGTGGAAGTTGCCGTCGTTCAAATGAGAAAGGTGCTAATCCAAGGTCCTGATTACTTGATCATCAAAGATTTTTGAAAGTGAAAGAAACTTTATGAAAGTGGAAGGATATTGGCTTTTGGCTACATTCCACTATGAACTTGCTCCCACTTAATTCAATTGATAAACCTTTTCTCAGTTCTCCTGATCTTTTGCATAGTAGGGCTCTCATAATGGTTGCCATGCATCACCTAGTTGGGTGCAGCTCTACAGCGTTGGATAAAATGGATCCTCTTTTACTGTCACGTCCACCAGCAACCGTAAACGACCTTTCGCTTGTCACGCCCTGCACTCTCCCTCGCAAACGCCATTACATTCCCAAACCCACTGTTTCATGATCTCATTCCTAACTGAACCCATCACATTCTCACAGGCACCAGATTCCACAGATTCTCACTCCTAGACCAATTATTCAACCACATCCCTCACCCTTCAGTATTTAAAGTTCCCTCACGCACCAACCCATGCTCACTATTGAGAAGCCTTTTTTAGAGTTCTCTAGTGAGCTTTTTTGTCTCGTTGGATTTCCCGGTTTTTGGACTTAACTTTTCCCTTTTCGATCTCATCTCTTGGATTTCGCCTTTTGGATTGTCTTCTCAGTTTGTCTTGGCTCTTTCTGGTTAACTGATCTCTAGCTTCTCCTATCGACCTTGCTTCTGGAATACGATTTTGGATTGTTTGTCTCTGCATCCCGCAGAATTCACAGCTATGCACGGGATCCTCAGAAAACTACCTGACGTTAGCCTGACATCACTAAACTGACCACAGCTATGGGTAATTCCAGCAAGCGCCAGCGCACTGATGAATTATCCAATCATGATACCACACTAATTACCAAACCCTCCACTTCCCGGGATATTTAAACCCTCATTAGCCTCAGGTCTGCGCTCGGTATAAGCCTCTATTCTTGGAGCTCCTACCTCTCCGTTGCCATTGAGACATTCTCTTTCGGATTGATACTGAGGTCTTTGAATATTCTTCCTTCGTCCCTCGACTCCGACTTCAGCCCTGCGATTTGGATATCTAGCCTTCAATCCCCTCTGACTGAAACCCTGGTCTTCGACATCCTACCTTCGTCCCTTTACTCCGACTTCAGCCTAGCGATTTGGAAAAGTAGCCAACGAGCTCCTGAAACTCTCAGAACAATGCACTGGGTCCTTCCTCTACCTCATGGACACAGCATTCGTTACGTTCACAGTATATGCAAAGCGCTCTGGGATCCTTTAGGATGAAAAGAATGCCTTTTTATTTCTTTACTAGTATTTGGTACTGTATACACATTGATGGGGAACGGATGAAGCCTAACACCTATGTAGTTTTATCATTGTTTCTGTTTCTACTTTCAGTACTACAGTTTGTTTTTAGGAGATAATGAGATTCTCAGCAGAGATGCAGAAATCCAGAGGAGTTAAAGAGTTATAGGGTGGAAACAGTAGAGTAGTTGTTAGGGCTCTGAATTCCTAATAGGAAGGCTGTGGGCTCAAATCCCAGGCTGCTTTAGTAATATTCCCAGCAGTAAAAAGTGAGTACAAATACTGTATAACTATTCACTTAGGAGCATCAGCTGAATTTATAAATAATAATCACAAAACCACACCACTTAACATTTCTGCTCACTCTAAGCTAATCTTCTGCCTCTGAATGAAAAGGCAGTAACCCCACCATGCAATACAGAAAGAGAAAAGCACAAAAGACCACATTCCCGTGTTTCTGACTGACACAAAAAGACTTTAATTGAACTCTTCTGGGAACTTGTTGAGAGGGTCATGTATCTAACACCTATTCTACAGGAGTAGTTCAATTAGTATTCAGACCTTGTTCAACCTGTAATCAGAAACATAATTGAAACTTTCAAGCAGGACAAGTAGGTTAAATCCTTCAAATCTTGTGAGGATTGTCAGACCATGTTTGTCAAGAGAGGATTCCAAAAGTCCACAGATCAGTGATACATAATATGTTGTTAATGCTGAGAAAGAGGGAACATTGAAGGCTTTTTGACCATGAGAGGTTCAGAAGTCATCCTGAGGTCTGAGGTTACACAGATGCAGTTGTCTCCATTTTCTCTCAAAAAAGACGAAAGATCGAGCTGAGGAAATAATGATGTAGTTTCATCTTTATATCCACATATGTGTGTACAGAATGACATCTGTATATACCACTGTTCTACATGAGAATAATCTTGTTTTATTTGTGTCTGTATCTGCAAGGTACAAAACATGACACAGTTTATTAGTAACAAGAGTGTTCACTGATTGGAATAAAGGTTCTGCAGTTGAATCATGTGCATATCCATTAGTGGAATCAGCAAAACATCTAATTTGAGCTATAACTACAGTATAGTAAGAAATAATTATAATTCTCAAAGCAGTAGAAATGTATCTCAGTATAACCGAGTCAACAGTTTCAAGTTAACTGTTCTAAAATTTGGAAAAACATTAAAACCAACAACAGTATTAAACCCTCTCAGCTGATCAAAAACTGCCAATCTGTAAGAAAAAGAGGTGTCATGTATGCTCTTCAGCAAGTGTTCTTATATAATCTATGTTTTTATCTGCACATTTCAGAAGTATAAAATTAAAAAAATCAATACACAGAGTTAAGTAAAACTCAATATCACTTAACAGAAAGTAGCAATCAATTACATTGCTACCGGCTTGTACTAGCTGCAACATGAGTGACAGAAAGTTGTTTGCAGTGTTGCTGTTTGAAAAAAATGATGGTGAAAGCCCTACAATTTGCTAGGAAAATTATTCTTTTGTATGGTGTATAAAAGAAGTGTTGAGAATTATGTTGTGGTCTACTTTTCCTATGTGTCATCTCACCATCTACAGTTTATTAAATCTTGAATTTGTAACACAATGAGTTTTTGTTCTTTCCCTCCTGTGAAATCTTTATATACCATTCTTCAGTGAGCTTTCAAGGTAAATGAAAACAATGTTTTGCTTTTCACTTTTCAACCTGTATAAAGCATTAATCATATTTCTAGAATATATTTTTGTGCTTCTTTGAACACCTTACCATTGGTGATTAATTCTCAAGGTTCACTTAATGTGCCAATTGTACAAATCAGTAACATTATTTATTTAAAAGCTCATATTCTCTACTTTATAGTGGTATGTATCATTCTTTCACAATGTGGGGCCAGACATCAACCACAATGTCAAAATTGCACTGTGTGGGCATCTTGGTTTTTATATTAAATTATTAATTCAAGGGCAGCACAATGATGCAATGGTTCAGTTGTGAACCTGGGGTGCTATCTAGTGGAGTTTGTATGTTTTCTCCAGGTACTCCAGTTTCCTCTCAAAGTCCAAAAAAAAAGACTGGAAGGTTAATTGGTTTCTGGGATAACATGACCGAAGTATGTGCATGTCTGTGTTTGCCTTGCAATGGACTGGCATCCTGTACTGCGTGTATTCAGCCTTTAGTCCATTGCTTGCTGGGGTAGGCTCCAGAATCCCCATGTGACACTGAGTTGGATAAAATGGCTAGAAAATACATAGATGTATCTATTAATATTACTTTAAAATGTTTCATTATTTTTTCCACTCAAACAATTACAAATCAGCATCAGATTTACTGTATAGGTTTTTAGACTGAAAGATGTAAGTTAAATGTGGTACTGTCCATATTCTGATCTTATTTCTTAAATAAAAGAAAATGTCCTACACATTTTAGAAAAGAAGAAAAAACAACCCTTTGTTCCTGTCTGGCATTGAAAATGTAAATTCAGTCTTTCAGGACTTCACATGGTATAGGACCTTCAGACTACAAAATGATCAAAATTCATCTGTGTACCTATATCATAGGCAAGTAGTCTTCTGAACAGCTAATAATGCTTATTGTGGGAGGATTTGAAGCAGGGACATTCCTACCTGTCACGATTGTAGTCCCTCCTCCTTAAGGGCGCTCCGGCTCTTCCTTGTTTGCCTCATTCCCCGCACCTGTTCCTTGTTCTAGCCTCCTTCCAGCTTTCCTTAAAAGCCAGGCGCTGACGTTAATCCGGGCTCTGCATCTGATTTCCATATCGTGCGAGCCTGGGACCTGGTTGTGCCTGGCTCCGTTATGTTTTTAAGTTTCTATGCCTGTTCCTGCTCCCCTTGCAGGTTCCTGATTTTAATCTTTAGTTTTGGATGGATCACCTGGCCATGGACTTTTGCTTGTGTTTTTGGAATTCGCCTATGGACTGATTACCTTTGGATTGTTTGCCTCGGCCACACCTCCCCCGTGTACCAGCGCACTTTGGACACGCCCCCCTGTTTTCATCCCCGTATTCCTGCATGACTTTTCCCCAGTGTTTCCTCACTTCTTCGGATTGTGTTGTCTGTATAGGGTCCGGAAAGAACTGTTCGTGACACTACCAGTGTGTGTTTAACATATATGTTTAGCTGTTTAAACAGAAGTAAAGCAGCAAAGACTTTAACACTTAAACACATTGAGAAAAAGACTGAAAGAGTTTCTGCATGTCTATAAATAATACACCTGCACCTATTGTATTTGTGAAATCCAGGACTGAGAGCAGAAAAGGTAAAGGTCTCAATCAAGCAGACAGTTCAATCAAAATAATCAGTTAAGTAAACTATTAAGAATTGAGCTATAAGGTATAAGGGTCACAGAGGACCACACTACCAGATAAATACTTCTGCCCTAGATGACAATGCAAAAGTGATTAACCATACTACCTGCTGCACTTGAGTGAATGTTGCATTCAGAGATGGACAACAGAAAAATGTCTGGGAAATTCTTACAGAAATCTTTATTTAAAATCCTTAAAGGTAGATATAAAGTCAGTATAGGGGAAATGTTCAAATTCATTAATGACATGATGATACACTGACATTATATATACACTGGATTATGTACAGGAGCATTCAGGATAGAAAATAGGAAACCTCTTTTCTGGGAGTAAAGGAGTCTCAGGAACAAACCTTCCCAGCAGAACTGTAGAAGCTGAATCTGTAGTAACCTCTAAAAACAACTTAAAGATATTCCTGAATTAATATGTCACTATGAGAAACTATTACTATTAATATGTTAAGTGAGAAAGATGATTCAAACAACATTTTCTTATTTGTAACCCAATTTGTAATTTGTTCAAATTTGATTAATTATTTATGTGCAGCTTTCTGGTTTTCAGGGCAGTATCCTCATCATGTCATCTCATAGTGACATGAATTCTTACCAAGCTGTGTTACAAAGGTTTCTGCAAATTTATATATGCATTTAGGATAGGAAATTACAACATGCTTACAGCAATGCACATAATTCATTTTCTATGAAAAATGACAACAACAGCAGTAACAGAAGTAATAACAACAACAACAGCATTTATAATAATGTTACTTCTACTAAGCAAGAATAGGCAGGAGAGGAGTGTAAGAAGGATATAAAAGCTTAATGTTAAAGCACAACTTGCTTGGTAACATACACAAAAAAGAATGAAATCATCATAAAACTTGTTTAAAGAAGTGTACCTGTCTTAGTGGTATATTTTGTTCCCTTACAATTCAATTTGCATAATTAAATCCTATTTCACATTGCACTTTTATCATTTTTGAATGAACGATATTTTTATTATACACCAACTCAGTTTGGAATCATCAGTTGTGTTGACTCAACTCTTTGGCAACAAATCCTGTACTGTTTGGAAGGGAATGAGACAAGCAGATATTCTCCTGTGACATGCTGGAAGTTCTACCACATCTGACAGGAGAATTAGTACCAGCTGATGGAGCGGTGAGCCTTACAGCAAGCCTGCTGTTGCCTGACAAGTTACAAGTCTCTGTATGCCAGAAAGCTGAGACAGCCCCGATCAGCTAACCTCAACCCTAACCTGCTGGTTTCCATGTCATCTGTGCCCTGTTTCTCTGTGAATCCTGCATGCTGTTGTCTATTGACAAGACCCAGGCTTGAACTGGCAAGACTTCCATTTTAGCATCTTTTGACAGTCAAAAGTATTTTATTGAAGTATTTTGCTTTTCATTCTATACGTGTCAGCAAAAAAAACACATGGGGTTGAAACAAAAGTCTGAAAGATCAAACCCTATCTCACCAATTTACGCCTACCTATGTATAAATATCACACTTTCTCTTACTTGTTTGCACATTTTATTTTTACATTCCTCCCTCCACCCCATCTTCACCCTTGCAGCAGCTATCTTGCTTATCCTTCATTAAAATGGAGGGGTTGTATTGAAGTGTGCAATGGCCAAATAAACACAAAAAGTTAAGCCTTTTGTCTGCAACTGGCTGTTCACCTATCAGTTCAGAACTGATTTCTTTCTTTCTCTCTGTATTTGATTTATTTTTACATCAACAGAAATGCCAATTTACACTTTTAGGGTATTCAAATGTTTTAATTGAGAACAGAAGTGATTGTTTGATTAATGCTAATAGTTTCAGAGGTCCAGAATTTGGTTGAAACAGACTGTAGTGATGGATTATACTGTCTCTGGTTTGAATTCCCATAGACATCAAATAAAGATTTAGATTACATTAATGTCATTCAGCTCATATCCCCTTTCTTAGTTTGTTATTAAGAAATGGCACACATTTTGATTTATTGTTCTTAGATTGGAATTGGATTGCTTAACAGATATACTGTAAAACACAGTTTTACCTATTCATCTCCTGGAAGAATATTTCTATAGCTGCTTTTCCAATATGCTTGAAATTCATAGCAGAGTGCAGAGCCATTTTACAGAGCCCATTGTACAGAGTCATTTTTTGCAGACACAGTATATTGCTCATGTTATAAATATATTCTGCAGACTGAAGCCATGTTTATCAGAATTTCAGCATCCATTGTGATACATTCTGAGCTGGCATATTACTTAGCATTATATGTTATTTATTACCTTTTAAGGGAGGTACATATTTTAATATAGTAAAGCTATATACAATAAATACAGTCTAACCTACCTAAAAACTAGACCCAAACTGTGAACTCTGCATCTGCTCTCTGTATGACTGTAAGACACAATTATTTTTACTGCCTTTCAGATGCCCATGATTCTATTTATGTATTCCAGTTCAGGAATATGTTTTATAGAAACGGGTAACTAAGTAACTGCATCACCATAACTAACCTGGAATGTCAATATTGAGATATAAAATAGAGTATTTAAAATAAAGCTGAAACTATGCATTGCAAACTCATGCTGTCTTACACTTTTTATCAGAATTGCGCTAGCTGTAAGTTTGTAACTGCCAAATGCAGGGTGAGAGCTAAATGAGAATGAATACTGTACAATGACCCTTTCCATGACATGTTGATTGAACTGAAATAATTATCCATTTTCTGTGGCTTATTTCCATGATGAACATCATCTCAACATGGTTGCCATAGTAAGTGTAAAACACAACAATTATGTTCAACGAGTAATCAAGATTCAGATAAACATAATTAAAAAACATCAAAAACAGTCTGGATTACGGCCAGATTTAGATAAAATACTCAATGCAAGTTTCTAGAATAAAAACAGAGCATTATTCTAGGCTCCATGTAAAACACAATTATAAAACATATCCCCCAGCCATCAGGAATCAAACACATACTGTATCCAGCTACCTTTTTCTGGTAGAACTGCATGCTTGTATTGTCACTGATCTATTTGTTATGTTGTTCAAATGCCCATTCACAGAATATTTTACCAATAAAATACAGATCATCAGTCTAGCTCATCAATAGCATTAGTAAAAATTGGAAAGGAAGGACCTTCCAGAGAGCCAGAGCACATCCACCTTACTCAAAGGCTTGCTTGTGACAGAAAAATTACAGACTTTAGTCTAGATGATACTGTGTATTTCAATTCATTCAAAGGATTCTACATCCATTTTTATGCATGTGTATCTATGTGATCTGGGAGCTGGATGGAACATATTATTTCATCCTTGTTTCTCTTGTTCCCATTTTGACTGGAGTGGCATCTTAATGACACACAGTGGCACCACATACCAGGTTGAAAGCAATGGGGTCCATTGATTTTCGACACAGAAAATTCCTCTTCTTTTTAAGTGTCAATGTTTTGTAAAGCTGGTGTATTTCCAGACCATTTTACAGACCTATCCAGCTCAGAATAAGAAGGACACTTTTGTTACTGAGGCAGGGTGATCGGATCTGATTAATTTTAATTTTGGAATGGTGACTAATACAATCTGCATGTGTACACACACACATACAGTTTGAAGCTCTTTGTCCATTATTAGCATTTCTTGGTATTTCTTTTTTAGCACAGTAGCCTCCTAAATCTACAGACTGTAGAAAAAGAAACCCGAGACAGTTCTGCTTAAAAGCAAAAAAACTTGACTATTGAAAAAAACTGAAGGAGCAAATCAGGGAATTTAAACATTAGTGTAGCTGACAATGTAGAGCTTGGAAAATGACTAGCCATGACACAACTAATAAACATGAACCCTTCTACAGGCCAAACTAAACCTGAGGGAAATCTTTTTGCCATTCTGAAGAGCTCCAGACCTAGGTTTGACTGCTACTGTGTGGGTTATCTTTGTGAAGATTATGTACTGTAGGAACGCGACTCTCTTGTACAGGCTTTATAGGCAACTCCTAAAGACCTTGTCTTGTAAAATACAAAAACACAATCAAAATAGAAAATTTGAATTTTGAATTAGTTACATTTCCTATTTGTTTGCTACCAGAATAAGAATACTATTTTGGTATTCAGGGATACTGCTCTGAAAACCAGAAAGCCATCCATTTCGATTTCACAGTCAGAATCTGAAGTGTCCCTGATGCTGTTGCTATTAAGCTCTAGCATTACCACAGAGTGAGGGGATGACCTTCAAATAAGAACAAATTTAACAAGCTGGTGTTATAGTGTCATTACAGTATCATATTGTATAGTTTCAGTATCATTAATTAGAAAATTAGCATGTTATGGTAACTCTCCTGAGGCTAGAACACTAGACAAGTTCTCTATGTCATGAGGCCAGCCTTGTGGTATAGGGGCTTTGTTACTTATTTGGAGCTTATTTGTTACTTATTTGGAGTTGCCCCCTCCCTACAAACAGAACAAACATTGCACAGAGCTTTGTTATTGTCAGGTACTTGGTCACTAAATAGCAAATATTACAAACAAGCTTGGTTGTTTGGAATACTTTTTCAAATTTGTGGCCCACCCATTTATGCTACTCTTACAAGTTCATGCCTTGCTCCATCTAGTTGTTGACACTGTAATACACAAGAGGTTCAGGTACAGTTATAAATAGGTTTTATGTGATGTGAAAACTGACAAAAAAAGCTAGTACATGGGGGTGGCATTATATAAAATAATAAAATATTCTCTTTTTTTTGCCAAACTTATAAAAAGTGTTTCACACTTCATTCTTAGTTTAATTTCCCTGAAGGGCTTCACAGCAATACCTTTCATTCCAATGTCTGCAAGTTTAAGTGGATCTAATACAAATTATACACAAATGCTTTTATTCATACAGTCATTGCAGGAATAAAGTACTGTTTTAAAAAAATAATCACTTCAACAAAGTAGGATTTAATTAAAACAGGACAGTTTTGTTTCGATAAGTAAAGACATGCTTAAAATCTTTATTATAGCCTTGCCAAAAATGCTTACATACTCAATAACTACCCTTTTCAACACGATATACAAGTATCACAGGAATAAGGTCCACAACAGGTGTCACGTGTACTGCAGACTTTTCAGTGCACAAAATTGTAGCTTTCTCCCACCTCACCAGACTCCAGGTTCAAAGTATATGGTTATATAAGTAAATTCTATTCGTAGGGTTTATTATCTACTTGGACACTCACTCAGACTGCCATGAGTGCCATGAGGAATCTCCTGTCACATAGCAGCCACTTCATTCTCTTCCACCATTTCCTCTTCCACAGCTCTATCAGTCAGTTGTAAATAGTTCTTTGTTGTGTTGCCATCCATAATTTACTTACAGTCACAGTGTCAGGTTCAAGTCATGTTACAAAAAGATTGTGGTTACATTTCACATTGAGTTCCACTCCGAATCAATTGACCTGAATCAAATGCATAATCATGCTTGATTGGTTTGCTCAATCTTTTTGCTTATTTCTACATTATGTACTTACATACTGTATGTTATAATTCAAGGGTTGAAAGCAGCAAAAGCTCCTATCGGATCATTAGTTTTACTAGAATTTTGTTGTTGTTGCTTCCCATTCTTTGGAGAGCAGCAACACAAATTAAGAAGAAGCACAAGTGCCAGTCTTTCAAAGGGCAGAACTGTTGTAGATTATTCAGCCTGAAGTGGCTCACCTGTGGTCAGAATTAATGTTTCCATGTTAAACACATTCTGTATTCCAAACAAGCAGCAGGTCCCTAAAGAAGACTGAAAGCCAAAATATGTCTTCTATACTTTTAACTTTTCTACAAGATTTATTTCTTTTCTGGGGGTTTTGGGGTGCGATATGAGGTTTACATATTTTGCCAGAGAAATTATTTTGAATGTGCAGCTGGAATAAAAAAGCTGAAGAGGAAAAAAAAGTTAACAACCAGTTATTCTAACCTATAATTACACAAAATATAATTAATAGAACATAGTTATAGCCTTGTAACAAACAGACCCATGTCTTTAATGTATTTAAGTATGCGGACACATTAATTACACTTAATTACTTTTGTTCTCTAATGAAGGTGTTAGTAATATATAATTTTCTACAGTGAATGTTGCACAGAAATACATGAATTTTGATTAAAAAAATAACAGTTTAGACAGTTTTCTGTTAACAATTAAAAATAATTTACATTTTTTACCACTAAAGAAAATGTTTTTACATTTTGCTATAAACCCAGTGAGACTTTAAAAAGTGAGTCCTTAAAATTTTTCTATTGACTTCAAACTGGAGAGTAAGACATAAAAGATGCATAAATTTTCATTGTGCTAAATGAAATCCTTTGATAAAATGATTGCACATTTTTACTTAATGTCTGTAATTTCATCTACAGTCCAACAAGTAATTACTTACATCAAATATTACTTATAATTACTTACATCTAAAAAACACCTTGAAGCACTAAGTCTGCGAAAGAGATTTCAGTTTTTGAATATTCTCCAAGATCTGTGTAAAAAGGGCAGACCTCGTGTATAAAAGAATATGTACACAAAGACTGGGTGATACAAGGTATCAATAGCTTCAAAGTAATTCTTCTATTGTCTGCGCAAGTTAACTCTGGAAACTTTTATGTTTTGCATGACTGCTGTGATCTGCCATGGCACAGAAAAACAGCAAAAACCTGCCTAAAATAGCGGTCTACTGAATGTTGACTGCAAAATGAATGACTAAACCTTTTCTTATATTTCTAACGTCCTTCTAAATAAAAATCCTCATGATTGTAAAGGAAGGATGAGACAGGCGAGAGCTCCTCTTTTTTTTCCGAAGTGCTGATTCATTGTATGTCAGGCAAGATCCTAAACTCAGATGACTGAAAGGAGTGATCAGCTATGAACATGAAACCAATTGGCCTTCCATTCCCATTCAGCTGGGCAAGTCGAGTGAGAAGAACTCTTGCCCCTGAAACAACATTTTGTGTTTTTAATTTTAACTGCATTTTAAAAGCAATTGCACATACAGACTTATCTGTCATGTACAGATACATACAGTATATACAAATATATTAAAACAAGCAAGTAAGACTTGGGAAGAAGCACAGTAATATGAATTGCTATTGTGAAAATACTTTTATGCAAAGATGTTACAATGATGCAAATCCAAGTCCATGGTTAATATGGTTAATGTAGTTCAGGTGGGTACCTGCGTCAGCATGTGTAGGCTGCAAAGGAACAAGTAATAGGTTTATTCCATGCTGGAATTTCAGCATGGAATAAACGTATTACTTGTTCCCTAATATAGTTAATATTTATGGTTAATATGGATGTTTAGCCGCAATAATAATTTTTCCAAAACTTTGTAGGGTGGAATAATTTAAGGTTTTATTTAACCACCATTTTATGTTGACATAATAACAAATAATAAGTGAGCAGGATATTAGTTCAAAGCAAATCACAGAGACTATACTGTAGTATAAGAGATACATCACTATCTTGTGCTCCAGAGGGCAAGAAAATTCAATAGCTTTCTCCAGGTAATACACTGTGTTCAGCAATTAGCACAAATATCAGCAAGCCTAAATGAGTGGAGGCTATTCTACCCATTGTGCTTATCTGAGATTCTGTGAATTGATAATGGGTATACTTATTAGAGATGCACTTCAGTGTGTTGATAAAAAAGGAAGATTAATTATCCAACTAATATCTAGGCATAGACGTAAAGTCTGGAAGCACTCAAAGTGAACTGATAGTTTGATAAAAATTATATAGGAGGAAATTAGAGAAAATGTATTAAATATCCATACATTTACCCATATATTTTCTAACCTCTTTAGACAACACAGGGTTGAGGAATGCATCTTTCCAATCATATATATATCATATATATGCCCCGTTTAATTTAATTACATGGTAGTTTTGTTTCTGGTAAATGATAACTAGATGGCTAACCTACATGTTTAACATAGTGTATTTATATTGTTGAGTCTATGTTTGTATTAATTTCTCTTCCAATTGACATGGGAGAATTGAAGAGAGGAGATGCCATCATTGTTTTGTTGTATGAATATATGTTGTGTTCCTGAAATAATAAAACTTGTTTGCTGGTGTTGTCTTTATTAATATCCACACTCACACTAATTACAGTAAAGTCATATGATAATATATTGTGGCAATATGTGGGACAGGGTCATAGAGAGAGTGTACTTTGTGTCACGCCAGGTACACCTAGAGGGCGCTCTACTTCTGTCCTGTTCCTACTTCCCTGTGATTATTCATGTCTTTCTGGTGTGTCTTGTCTTGTAGCCTATTTACTTCCTGTGTCTGCTCTGCTCGTGGCTCAGCATTGAGGTTACGGATGTCCTGAGAACCGCCTAGCACCAGGTCGCCCCACGTCCATGGCCTGAGGGCATAGGTTTCTATACTGACATCGTCCGACCCCCTGAGCCTCGGCTAACCTCCGTGTTGCTACGCATAGGGTCTTTATTTCTCTCCTGGCCATTCCATGGCTTGCCCTTCCAACACCCGTAACATTTTGGGTCTAGATTTTTCAGAAGCCTTTACCCTCTTTGACCCTGTTTCTTGAAAAATTGCTTGATATCTTTAAAAGGGTGTATCAAACACAAGTTGGTGTTTTTTGTTTGAAAAGGACCAGAGAGTTAGGCTGGGTTTTGGTGTTGACTTATCTTGGATGCAAAAAGGACAAAGTGAGTAATATTGGAGGTTTTGGTGTTTATGTTAAGGACTCTGTTTGTTTATATTATTCTTCCGGAACGTGAGAAATTGAGTGTGTTTTTGGACACTGTTTTGTGAAGAAATTGAGACCAACTTTACTGTCTTTTCTCGGGAAGTACAAGGTTGTGGTCCTGGTCGGTTGTGACCTGACAACCCCTGAAAATGTCACGTTTGGAGGAGGATACAGGCACCTTGTTAAAAGCTTAAAGAAGAATGGAAGATTACATTACGGCCATGATATGGGCCATGACAGCACTCCAGCAATTGGTTGTAAGGCAACATGAATAGAATCAGCTACTTAGAGAGGAGAAGAAGTGCAAAAGCCAGTGTTTACAGCTAGTAAAGCAGAATATTGCCAAAAAGATTGGTCTAGCAGCAAGGACAACGGAGAAGCCTCGGAACATCTGCTCTAGCCACTACTTGCAGAAAATGACAGCTACCGAGGATGTAGAGGCGTATTTACTCTCCTTTGAACGGACTGCAGAAAGAGAACACTGGCCACCGGCCCAGTGGACTGTACTACTAGCCACATTTTTAAGTGGTGAGGCACAGACCTCCTACCACGACCTTGAGGCCACTGACACCTGTGATTGTGACCAGAAGCTGAAATCTGAAATCCTGGCCCATCTTGGGGTTAAACTGGCCATAAAGGCCCAAAGACTTCACGCTTGAACCTTCCAGCTCTGGCTGGCTTCCAGGTCTCAATTGTTTGACCTTGATCTGTCGAGGAAATGGCTCTGGCCTGAGATACACAGTGTAGCCCTGGTTGTAGAGTTAATAGTCCTGAACCGGATTCTGAGGAGTTTGCCTTCGCCTTTAAGAAGATGGGTCAGTCAGGGGGACCCAAAGGGCGCTAATCAGGTCATTGCCATGGTTGAAAGCTATTTCACCACGACAGACCTGGTAAGGAGTGGGATGCCAGAACATCACTTTAAGACAAAGGCACAGAACTTGGACAAGCTCAAGAAGGATGAATGGAAGGAGACGAATATGGACAAGAGAGAAGATTCAAGAGCCAAGGACGTGTCCTGTGAAAAGAAAAGTATTGCTCAACCTGGAGAGAGGAAATTTGTCCTACAGTGTTTCTTCTGCCAAGAACTGCCAGCAAATGTCCCCTGGGGGAAGGAGATATGGATTGTAACCTGGGAGAAAGTGTAGAAAGAGGAACAAAAAATTGTTGCATGGAGACAGAATTTTTGGGGGAAAATTATGGATGTAAACGTCTGTGTACTGCAAAGATTGCTAACCAGCAAATTACTGCTTTGTTAGACTCTGGCAGTATGGTTACTCTGGTGTGAAGAGAGTTAGTTTAGCCTTCCCTCATTGAGGAACATAGAACGGTAAGCGTAACGTGCATACATGGTGACACCTACCAATATCCTACTGCCAAAGTTAATATAAGGACTGAGGCTGGCTCGGTGATCTGCCAAGTTGGTGTTGTACCATCCTTACCAAAACCTGTCATATTGTAGAGGGTTTTCCCTGTATTATGTCAGTCAAAGGATAGTAGTATATATCGAGCTAGTAATCGGGAGGAAGACGGTAATTTTTTTTCTTTTACAGACATAGATCTGTTTGGTGATGAAAGGGTTGAAGAACCCCTTGTTCCAGTCTTCGTAGGAGATTAAACAAACTTTGGTCAGGCTAAATCGTCTGCAGCTTCTGAAGAGGTTCCTGATTTTGGAGTCAGCATAGAGAATTTTGGTTCCACCCAGTTAAGGGATCCTACCCTTGCAAATACACAGGCTAATATAAATGTAATTGATGGGACTCCTTATTCCTATTTTGCTTTGAAAAATAATCTCTTGTATAATCTCATTTTGACAAGAGGGGCACTGAGGAAATAGAACAGCTGCTTGTACCACAAGCTTTTAGATGGACTGTCTTAGATAAAGCACATAGCCACGTGCTTGGTGGACACCTTGGGATAGAAAAGACCAAAGAAAGAGAATTTTAACAAGGTTTTATTGGCTTGGTGTAGTTGCTGATGTTGCAAAATGTCAGAGAACATCTAATTCCCTGGGTTGTAGAAGTCCTTTAGTTCCATTTCCAATAATTGAGGTGCCTTTTGAAAGGATAGAAATGGATCTAGTGGGCCCACTAGTTAAATTGGCAAAGGGCCATCAGCACACCTTGGTAATTGTTGATTATGCCACATGGTATCTGGAAGCAACTCCTTTATGTAACACCTGTTCTAAGACTAGCTAAGGAGATGATGTTGATGTTTAGCGAAGTGGGTTTCCCTAAAGAAATACTCACCAACCATGGAACAGCTTTCATGTCTAAGATAACAAAGGGGCTTTGTAAATTAATAAAAGTCAGGTACATCAGGACATCAGTGTATCATCCTCAGACAGATGGACTGGTGGAAAGTTTAATAAGACCCTCATGTCTATGTCTACACAGTCTACCGTGTAATAAGACCCTCAAGTCTTCCTGAACGTGGGAACTTGAGTGTGTTATGGTATACTGTTTTGTGAAGAAATTGAGGAACAAGTACTTTACTGGCTTTCCTCAGGAAGTACAAGGTCCCAGTTGGTTGTGACCCGATAACCCCTGAAAACGTCACAGTACACTCATACCCCTGTATAAGAACGTTCGGTATACGAATTTTTGCTAATCCGAACATGAAAATTTGTATCTTGTAATTGCTCTCGTTTTCAAAGTGATTTTGTTTGTTTTGTAGTTGCTGTTCATTATGGGGTCCTAAGGAAGAGAAAAATGTAAATAGAACATAATTAATTATTTTACAGCTACAGTTGGCTTATTTGAGTAGAAGTGTGTTGTTTACTAAGCTTGCTATAATATATAATTATTATATATTATAATAATTAATATAATTATTTTCAATTTACTATCTCCCATCTTCCAAACAGATTTTCAGGAATTAGGTTCAGATACCGTGGTAGGAGTGTATAAAATGTTTTACCAAACACATTAGGATGCAGTTCCAGTGACTCACTGCAAACTTTTTAAGAACTTATTTTGGTTACAATTTAAAACAACACTGATATCACAAAGTATACCAAAGTATACAGACAGTATACCTGGAAGCCCCCCCCAAACTGCAGACATAAACCCTTCTCTTTGTATTTCTCTGATGATATCTGAAATCCATCTCATTAGCAATAAAACTCAATTTTAAAGAGCATGGCTTAAATTAATTTTACCTAATAAGGATCAAACATCACAGTTCATTCACTTAACTGGAATAGAAACCACACTCATAATAAGAAACTTTCCTGAGTGTGGAAATGTGTATTTTAAAAGAGCTGAGCTTAGACTCTACCACTAATAAGGTCAAATGGATCATTCATTAAGAACATGAATCATATATAATAAAGAACAAAAGACATAACAGCTAAGCCATTATTTTACATTTCATATTTCTGTAATGAACA
Organism: Atractosteus spatula; assembly: GCF_055471065.1. Classification (NCBI taxonomy): domain Eukaryota; kingdom Metazoa; phylum Chordata; class Actinopteri; order Semionotiformes; family Lepisosteidae; genus Atractosteus; species Atractosteus spatula. The sequence continues at coordinate 15,755,476 of NC_142707.1, forward strand.
CAATTATCTAAACAAGATTTGAGCAGGCCTTCTTTGCAAATGAAGGTTTCTAATTTAATGGTGTGGAAGAGCCTTGGCTCAGATGTAAATCAAGGCTCCAGGTGGTCCTGGCTATTCATCATAGCTTGCTTCATAAGCAAACCTAAACAGTATACATGGAAGCCCCCCCAAACTGCAGACATAAACCCTTCTCTTTGTATTTCTCTGATGCCCCATGACAGACCTTTTTATATAAATTGTGAAGATGCTGGACTTTTCAAGGCCTGAGAATATCAGAAAGCACAATGTCTGATCTGTTGCAGAACCTGTAGAAGCTGAACATTTTATTAACAAGTAACTAGGTCATTATTCATGAACATTTTGGTATGCTAAAGGTTTCTGCCATATTAGTGCCCCAAATCTTCAGTTTGCAAGATAGCCATCATAGAATCCAGGAAAACATTATCTGTCAGACAAAACAAGTGTTATACGGGCAGTTATTCTAAAAGAAAAAGCAGACATTAAAAGTTGTGGGATGCATGCTGACTGAGCTTAAATAGCAAGCTTATGGCCAACATAATTTGGAATTCAAATCTTTTATTGATAATAAATTTCATACTATAAAAATCAACAAGGAACACATTATACTGGTTATGCTCACTGAACCAACTGCAGCAGAAAAACGTTGTAGTGACACATGTGGTGTGAGCACAAGTGACCTGGAATAGTTGGATCAAGTACATCTGATTTCAGTGATCACTGTTAAAGACAATTCCTTTGCCAAGGACTGCCTAAAGGGACAGTGGGGAGAGTTCAATTATCATGAATTTTGTAGTCATTAGGACAAATTGGATACATGCAATGAGATTGCATTGAGTAACGATATTGAGAAATTCACTTGCCCTTGTACACATTATCCTATCTATATATTTACCCATCTATAATCAGGAAGCCACTCATTCCTGGTAAGGGTCATAGTCTAGTGTTGTTGTAATGGTAATACTAGTGGTAATGATATTCCTTGCAATTACATAGTACTTTGGATCCCAAATCACAAATTAGAAGGGCACCCCGTTATCCTCAAGTGAAGAGCAACATCTTGGGTGAAACCCGGCAGCCATTGTGTGCCATCACTTCTACTCAAGGTCAGGTCTGTTAGAAGAGTGACACCACAGGAGCCACCGGTGGCTTAAATTGCTAATAAAAAAAGTAAACTCATTGCCTTCAAAAAATGAAGCTGGCTTTCCTCATATCAATTTTGTTTGAACATTTTTATGAAGTCAGTGAAGCTCCAATAATAATTTCATGAAACTTCACAAAAATGACCTAGATTTATTTTTTAATGATTCCTTTTTAATTATGCATATTAATGTAACATCATTAAGTTATGGTGGTTATTTTGGAAAATAAAGCAGTATCATATATATAGGCTGCGTTCAGTTTTAGAATTATCGTAGTGCAGTTTTTGTTGTTAAGCACATGTGTTGCTAAGCATGTTAACACCAGTTGTCACCACACACCAGTTATCAGTGGGGAGGAGAACAGAGTGATGAAGCCAATTCATAGATAAGGATAACGTAATACTACAGTACTACAAAGGTAAAATTATGGTGTAAAACCACCATGGTAACCTTACACAGAACAGTTCAAGTAAGCTTAGCAGTGGCAAAAAACACTATAGTTTGGTCATGTGAGATTAACCTGTCTATTCAGTGAACATCATGTCGAATAGCCCTGTCTTTCTCACACCTGAAGAAGGCTCCACGGCCGAAACGTTGTGTTTTCTTTCTTTAAACAAGACTATTAAAGAACAGAAAAAAGTTTACGTGAGATTGCAATTGATTTATGATATTAGTATAAGGATCTTACAGTATTCTTGATCAAACATATGAATATATGAAAACATATTAATAACTTCGGGACCATGCAAAGAATAGCTGGTAGGGAATGATAAGTCATACACTCATTACGGGGGAACATGATTAGACTCGAATTTTTCATAAAGACAGTGGGAGGAGTCACGTGCCACGCCTTTCATCACATTCAATTGCAGCATTTTATCATAACCGGTGTTTATTGCTTAATTAGTTGATAATTATTTACTTAATTATGGATGTAATAAAGACTTGCATTGGGAAGGGATAATAAAATGTGATATTTCGTTTTTAGAAATGAAATGTGGGGGGAAACCACTTCTTCTGGAATGCTAAAATATCACGCAGCGCACTATTTAAATAGAATTTTGCTTATTCTATTACCAGCCTTTCTCCAGAAATTTACAAACAGTATCTTCTTATCTTCAAAGAATGTTTAGGTTGCTTATTTTCTGATCCAAAATTCACAGATAGAACGAAAGACAGATTAAAAATAAATCCAATGTGAGATTGTCAAATTGCATTTTGACAGGTGACATTTTAAAATTGCGGAGGTTCAATTACAAATTCGAATGCCTGTTTTTATCGCAGCATATATTCTGAGCAGAAAGCGGTGCACTCTGTCGGCCAATGTTTTTAGAAATTGCACGTGATTCTTTGGTTCCGATTATGGTTATCTTAAAATTTTAATCCAGGCGTCGGCAAGTGTTGCTAACGTTCTTCCCTTCCTTCTCATGTCTTTCCCAGAACAAGCAAGAGAGCATGAAAGTTGTCTGACGTTGTGACTGGGAGAAGACAGAACCTCGTCTATTGGAGCTATAATGCCCACAAACGACACTGGATTTCACTTTAATTAGATCTGTCCATCTCTCTTCAGTACATGAACTACTTTCTTTTTACCTACGCTTCTCCAGCTCTGGTTTGCATCCAAACACATACCCTTCTATTCCAGATGTGCGGTTGAACGTACTTTTCCAAATAAGAAAACTTGGTAAATCGAAAAATCTAACAGACTGCAGAAACGATACTTTTTCTGCGTCTTTGAAGGCTACAGCGGATTTCGCACGTTTTAATGCCAAGGTAAGAGGACAGTTAGTAAATATATCATTTGCAGGCGCTATTATCGGCACTATTTATTATAAATTTAACATAAAATATTAAATTGCCTTTAAACGAAGTTCTTATTATGAATATTATGCCATTTATTATTACAAAATGATTTTTTGCCATGCATTTTTTTACAAAGTGCAGAATAATGCATATAACGTTTTTTTTTATTTTCAGTAGATGTGTGTTTGAAATCAGAAAATGAATGCAGTAGTAAGCGTTTCATTTTTATAAATTGACCAAGTATTTTATTTTTTAAGAGATACTTTGGCTTATAAATATATATGTATGAATTAAAGAGGTAGTTTTATTAGTAGCACATGATCATTTCTTCTAGGTAAATTCTTACAGACTAGTATAGTAATAAACGAATGTAAGTAAGGTTATGCAAATTAAAGGACTGGACTATGAACACCACGTTTTTTGCTTTTGTTTTTTAAGTTGTAATTTTGTAAAGAGGGTCGTGTATTTAGAACAAAGCGAACAGATGTCATACACATTAGCAATAGTGAGGTATCGTGCGTTTAAGTCCGCTTAATAGAGTCCATTTCTCAATGGCTTGTTCAACGAATATATATTTTTTAGTAACTGTATACTGTACGTCTCGTAAGGCTGGAGTCAAGTATTGGCAGAACAAAATAGCATTTGGTAGTGTATGAGTGTAGTAAATGTATATATGTACATATCCTTTTTGTGTTAAAATATACATCTTGTATATAAATGTAAAATTGTAGAAGTGTTGATCCTACAATTCACTTTAGTTCACTTTGACTCAACAACCAGATGTAGCATCACTGAGAGAGAAGTCTAGTTTATAAACGATATTTTTTGTGATTCATATATTACTGAATAACACTCTTGGAGATATTCTAGTAGTACAGTAGGTTCTCTAGAAAATTCTGGCATAGAAATGCAATGTGAGTTTTAATTTGTAGAACTACTTTTTAGGAGCGCTCTGAAGATGGGGTACATATTTACATAAATTTGATTAGACATGGAAACAAAATGCAGAACTTGGTAATTGAATTGAGAGATCCCATGTTCCCAAGCACTGCATGCCAAGCTTATAGTTTAGCAAGGGAAGACATGGTAGGTTGATCTGATGTCAAAATGATATTTTAGTTTTTGGGCAAACAAAACCAAGATGTTTAACTGAATTGAACAGCTATGTTAAGTGATTTTCTCATCACATTGCACACAACTATGAAGCCTTTTGTCCATCTCCTTACAAGTGTATCTTGTATTGAACAACACTCCTTTGTTCAATTAAAAAATAACTTTGTATATCTATATATACAGTATATTATTTTGTTTTTAGTGTTTGTTACTAGTATTCCAAAACAGTCTCCAAAAGTTTCTTATGAACAGCTCTCCTATCATTTTCTTCCTTAAAATCAAATATAGTTGCATTCAAAAATTTGGTGCAGGAAGACTGTTTAACTGCATAGGGTTTTTAAAGTTTAGATTTACCCCTTAGATTTACAGTTAAGCCTTGTAATCTGCATTGGCTCGGTGTCAGACTGAAGTGAGCATGCAGATGAGCTAATTTCTTTAAAATTGACAAAGCATAATCTTTCCCATGTTTTCCTAAATGGTTTGAGGTACAGAGACATGCATAAACAGTATGAAGAACCAATAAGATGAGTATCAGGACCAATATCATTTGTTGCCTTTTCATTCATTAACTTAAACATCAATCTATGCAGAAATGTTTGGTCATAATTATGACAACACCAAGCCCAAAGTTTGGCTAGCTCAATGGAAATAGTATAATAACTAGTAAACTTTATTTTATATAGCACCTTTTAAAGTGGCTTCTTAAAGAGCTTTACAGTTTGAAAAAAAAAGTACACAATGAGAGGAGACAGCACAATTACACAACTACATTAAGGGTTTGGAATAGAGTAGGAAAGCAAAAGGGCAGATACAGAACCAGTTAAATAAAAGCCCTACTAAAGAAGAAGCCTTTGAGTCTTGATTTGAAGGTTCTCAAGGTGACCCCCAGATATCTTTATAAATAAACTATGCTAAAAATATAATAAAGGTAACACCTACACAAAATGAGACAGTTAAAATTTACATTACCAGAACTCGGTGAACTGTAGGTACAAGTCAGCTTGCTCTGGGCCAGTAACGGTTCTTTACATAGATATATAGTTATCATTTCATAGTACTTTGAACCTGTGTCAGAGATGCGGTGACTGACACAATATATATGCAGCTTTCTTTGATTTATCTCACAATGAATTGAAGTGGGAGACCGTAATAGGACATTGAATTATAAATAAAAGGCAAAAAGAAAAAATAAAGTATATATTTTCAATAAGAATTGTTTTATATAACACAGAGGAAATGAGATGCAGTTTTGTGACGGAGCTACCTCTTAAAGGAAAAAAAAAACGTAGAATGAAGTACACCTAGTCTGATCAAGTAATTAGCACTCAGATGAAGCGCAATTCCACATGAGAGGATGGAGCTGTCAGGATAGACTCTGCAGGGAGTTAACCACTCCCTTGGGTTAATTAAGAGCCATTTAAGCACATCTAGGACAAAGAGGGTTTAGCCAGAAGGAGGGTGAGAGTGATGGAGAGAAGTTCTCATTTAGTAATAGCTTGAATAAGCTTCACTATTCATTATTTACTAACAATCCTGCAGTGCCATATTCAGTTAGTCTCACTCCAAACAACTGTCCCTAAAGTCTCATAAACTCAAATCTTTGCTCCTACTCTTTACCAAGCAGTAGATCTTCACTAACAACCAGTCACAGTTCTCTCTACTGGCTGATCCTGTTTAACCAGGGATCCCTCTCTATAACCACCATTTGTGCCCCTGACAGCAGCTGCCAGTTTTGTCACACCAAGTTCACCTGCAGTCCTCTCTCTCACAGTTGTGGGGAGAAGTTACAGTGCTACCTTGCCAAGCAATGCCCCACTCCTCCTGGTGTTAATGTCTCCAGTCATCCCTGGTTCAGATAGACAACCTTGGCTCAGAGAGACAGTCCTGTCCCTCGGCAGTGCACTTTAACTCCACTGATCATGGCAAACAACTATTATGTATTCTGCCTGTTCAGCACTTGTGACATCCCTCAGTATAACCTACAGTAAGCTGCATTTTCTCAAACATCCCTTGCTGAGTCCTACAGGATTGTAAGCCAGCTCATCCTGTTACTAAAGGAAACCTCTGTTCTGGAGCACTCACATTCCTTCCTATTTAGAACCTGTGAACCGACTCAAGCCTTTTCCATCCTAGCTATACTTGTAAGCCTCATAATGAGCCTAGAGAACTGTCTAATTCCATATAGGTCTTTTGACAGCTCCTTTACATCCATCCATTTTCTAACTACTTTATCCAGTATAGGGTTGCATGGGAGCTGGAGTCTATCACAGCAAACAATGGACACATTGGATGCCAGACCATCACTTGGCACATATAGACACACACACTCACAAATTTTCACCTAAGTCGATTAGAGTACCAGTATGTCTTTGGACTGTTGGATGAGCTTCCATCCTTATGTGGAATTCCATTCCCTCTGATTGCTAATTACTCACTTAGGTGTTATTCTACATATATTTTTCCATTTCTAATATTCTAAAGATATTTTCAAATATTCTACAGATATTTTTCCCTTAAAAAGCATCTCAATCAAAAAGCCACCTTGCAGTATCTCTCAAACACTTTTTAGGATACCACAAAACAATTGACAAAAGATACAGGTAAGCCCATATTAGTCAATTAAAAAGAATGTAAATGTGAATTACAAAAGTTCTAAGACCGGGTTTGAATCAAACACTGACCTGTATGATCTGAGCTGGGAGACCATTCAACTGTCCCTTGTGTTCTGAGCGTCAAAGGCCACAGTTTGAAGAGTGCAAATGACATATGGATGTGTAGAAGTTTGAATTCACTGATGTACACATGTGCTTAACAACACAAACTGCACTACAATAATTCTAGTGTAGTCAGTATCCAAACTTTTCAAATCCTTAAATGTTAATGGGAGTATTTTTAATTTTATTCTGATATCCAGTGCCAGTGCAAAGAAGCTAAAGCAGAAGATGTATGCTCATGTATTTTAGTGTAGTTAAGATTTAAGCAGTCTGAATCTGTTACTATCCTTATAGAAGAGAAACAATGTCCAGTTTAAACAAATTGTTTTCTGTCAGTTAGATAAGATTTATAATAGAACAATACCAACAACCCTCTGTGAGATGATATGATTAACAGTACAGTACCTATGGCAGCACTGTGGTCTAGCAGGATAAGAATAGATAAAAACAGTTGTCAGTCATAGGCAGATTATTAGTAACTAACCAGAGCTGTTCATATATAGTAGTACTATTAGTACTATGATTCAATCTGTACTCAGAATGAAAAAGCTCATATAACTTCTTTGTAGATAAATTAGTTTGTAATAGAATAGCAGCAGCCTGTTCAAGAACCATTGTTGAAATGATAAGCTAAATATTTGCTGATAATTACTTAGGCTGCAGACTGTGTTGTCATTAACAAATGGATAATAATGACAAGTGGCAAGGTAATAAATAGAGATCTTAATGATCATGTGGGTGACAATCAAACAAAGAACATGTTTATATTTATATTATTTTTAAAATTTTAATATATCAAGGTAGAGGGAATATAATCTAAGGAGTCATGATTGATGATCATTTCAGATAGATGCAAAGGAACAAGTAATAGGTTTAGTAGTACAGGTGGGTAGCTGCGTCAGCATGCGTAGGCTGCAAAGGAACAAGTAATAGGTTTATTCCATGCTGAAAAAAAGAAGAAAGAGAACACAACGTTTCAGCTGTGGAGCCTTCTTCAGGTGTGAGAGAGACAGGGCAGTAGGCAAAGGTAAAGTAGCGGGAGAACAAAGGTTGGGAGGGAGGAGGAGTGAGAGGTGGGAGCAGGGGACAGAAAGAGAGGCCAATCAAGAGGTGTGAAGTCAGAATGGGTGCAGAGAGGTGTGAAATGAAACTTCCAATGAATGGAGAAAATTTAAAAGAACAGTAGTCTGTCATTAAGAGAAGGGAGAATGTGTGATCCTAGCTGCAGAATTATTTTGGTTTCGGTGGTCTTTCTGATGTATGAGTTCGGAAAACCGTCTTTGAGAACACAGACAGAGAGATTAGAGTGGTCGTGGCCGTCAGAGGTGAAATGAGAAACAATGGGCTTGGAGAGATCTTTAATCTTCACAGCCCTGACATGTTCTCTGAAGCGGTCTCCGAGTCTCCTTCCTGTTTCTCCAATGTTTGTCTCTCTCACACCTGAAGAAGGCTCCACGGCCGAAACGTTGTGTTCTCTTTCTTCTTTTTTTCAGCATGGAATAAACCTATTACTTGTTCCTTTGCAGCCTACGCATGCTGACGCAGCTACCCACCTGAACTATTTCAGATAGATGCAGAGGACAGATTGAATGAAACTCAAAGATGCAAATAAAGTCTTAAACTTTACATTAAATGAGTTATTTTCAGAAGTGGAATCAGATTTTCTTCTTTCACTTGTTTGCCCAAAAACACGTTATGACACATTACTAGGGTTGTTGGTATTGATTGAGGGCAAATAAATGAATAGTCTATCTATCCAAGCATCCATATTCTAATCACTTTATCCAGGAGAGGGTGACAGGGGAACCGGAGCCTATCCAGGCAAGCAACAGGCTCAAGGCAGGATACACCCTGGATGGGATACCAATCCATTACAGTGCACATACAGACACAAACACTCATCCCAAAAGTCATTTAACCTACCTGATCAGTATATCTTTGGACTGTGGGAGGAATCCAGCACAAATGGAGGAAATACACATGAACATGGGGAGAAGATACAAACTCCCTGCAGATAATACCTCAGGAATTAATCACAGGGTCCTAGCGCTGTGAGGCAGCAGTCCTAACCACACACAGATGCAGTAGTTTAGTGTCTCTTTAATTACGTTCAGATTTACACCCATGAGATTTAATGGCTTGAAGAATATTGTTGTACCAAGGAGTTTTTGACTTGTGGAATGTTTTGACTTTCAGGGAACCATGGCTGAGGAGCTGAATGAGTTAGAGGAGCTTAGTGGAGAGACACAGGATATGAACTCAACTGTCTCTGAAAGAAACATCACCTACTCCTTTTACTATCAGCACTCTCCCTCTGTGGCAGCAAGCTTCATCCTAGCATACCTGTTCATCTTTGTCCTGTGCATGATTGGGAATGGATTGGTGTGCCTAATCGTGCTACGGAATAAGAGAATGCGAACCGTCACCAACCTCTTCATTCTTAATCTGGCCATCAGCGACTTGCTTGTGGGAATCTTCTGCATCCCAACTACACTGGTGGACAACCTCATTACAGGTTAGCCTCCTGCTGGGGTCACACTACACTAGGATCAACTGTGCCTTATTAAAATTGATGTCTTATGTTATGGTAAAAGCAGAATTGTTTCTTTTCTGTAGCTATTGAGCAGCACTGTATTGTTATTTTTGGAGGTTTCTTGGGAGCCTGCCGCTTATTACTGTGTTCAGGTAAAGTTGAGTCATGCATGTGCTCGATCAGATACATCAGGCATCTTAGAAATAAGATATAGCTCACGAGTTTGAAGATACTCTTGATTAAAAGAAAACAATCTGAATAAATCTGAGAGACCTGGAAAGGAATATTAAGTTTGTCCACTTAATCAGACTGGGAAGTCACGTGAAACAAAGTCAGTGTAACAGTAGTGTGAAAAGAATACACAGAGGTTAATTTGAATCTGAAAAGTAGAAATACAGTAGCTTGTGTCTTTAAGTATGTAGAAGAGAGGGTGACAGAACAGAAATATAAGGCAAAGATGTAGGGTAGGGAAGATAAAAAACATAAAATGTGACAGTGAGTAGGGTAGGTGAAATCAGGGCTAAAAGAGATGGACATCTGGGCAGTGAATTCCAGGGAAAGTGTTGTAAGCAGAAATCTGTATATGAAACGATTAAACAGAGATTAGTCAATTGTTAAGTGCTAGTGAACTATGTGAACCAAGCTGAAAGAAAATGTTTGGATGTCAGCACTGAATGGCAAAGGAAACTGTGGACACTAAATGTATTTGTGTTAGGACATGTGGCATGACATGATTGGGGGTTCTGGTAAAAAGAGTTACAGTTCCAACATTGTAGTTGCAACAAGTTTAAACCACACAGTGGATGGCAATGAATATGTATTAAGTGAAGCAATCATTTAATAGATCGTAACAGAGCTGGAAAAATTCTTTGTAATGCACCTTGTTATGAAAAGTAAGTGTTGCTTCTTGAGAAACTCTGCCGTCTGTGAAACGTTTTAATAAACCATTAGGGTTTATTATGTAACTCCCACTTATCATTTAAGTAGCTAGAATGCTTTAATTTGAACACAGATCTAGGAGTTCGAGCCAGACTAATCACATGCTGTAAAACTCTGTGAGCGCATTTCTACAATAACAAATATTATCTGTTTTTCGTGTCTGCTCGAAGATCGTTACAGAATCGGTGAGAATGCATTCTGCTATACAGGGTTTATATACAAGTTTACATAGTGTTTGCCCAGCAGTCAATCCATATAATTGATTTGACTTATGTTCTTCTTCTGTATTGTTGATTAGTTTAGTAATTTTACCTATAATAGTAACTTGAGAATAGAGCACCTTTAATTACCTTGTATAGTGAGTTTTGAAAGTTACATTTTTTAAAAATACATTGAAAAAAGGGTATTTTTTTAAACGAGTTTGACAATTGTCAATTGAGTTATAACAAGATTTTGGCAGTTCTTTATACAAAATGTCAGGTTACAAAGCCTTTTGCGGCTTCTTTCACATAATGGCTGAATAATATTGCCAATTCAACTCGCTACTTTCTACCAAATGAATGGCCTGCCCTTCGTAACCACTGTGCTGAAATCTTGTTTAGTTGAAAAATATCTTTGCCAATTTCTCTAAACAAAGTGAGGAATCTTAATTTCTTCTTTTTTTTTTCTCTGGATAATAATATTTTGGCAAGGCTGACTAGGTTCATGTTGAATAACAATTAGATTGATACATCTATGCAAAAATGCAGCATTTCAGGAGTGTCTGGCTGCCTTGAACATTTAAGCATCATTTCTAAGATCATAGGAAGTGCAAAGCAGAATCAAGGAGACCTAGCAGTCCTATGGTTAGATCTAACCAATGCATATGGAACTATACCTCACAAGTTGGTTATCACCAAGATATAGATCTACTATGTTCAGGTTTCAAGTGCTCCTTCAAGACTGCTTCAGTTGTTTCAAGATACACTTCACAAGTAGGGAAGAGGGAGAGGTTCGAGGTAGGCATCATCGCTGGATTAGTTCAAGTAGGTAGCTGCGTCAGCATGCGTAGGCTGCAAAGGAACAGGTAATGAGTTTATTCCATGCTGATTCCATGCTGGGTTTATTCCATTTTATTTTCAGCATGGAATACCTGTTCCTTTGCATCGTCACTGGATGCACTATATCAGTCATCTTGTTTTCTGCAGCAATGAACCTTCTTGTGAAATCAGAAAACTTGAGCAGAGGAGCAATTCTGGCAAGTGGCATCCAGCAGGTTGCAATTAGTGTGTTCATGGATGATCTGACAGTTACAGCTACAGTCAGTGCCAGAGGCCAGGTGGATACTAGAAGACCTTGTAGAGCTCATAAGCTAGACTAGAATGGAGTTCAAGCCTGAAAAATCTTGAAGTTTATTCTTGAAAAAGGGGCAAGTTCAGGATTGATTCTGGTTCAAGATTAGAGAAGTTACCATCACTACTTTAGCGAGAAACCAGTTAAGAGCTTGTGGAAATGGTATAGAGCCAACCTCAATGACAAGCAAAATATGAAGGAAATGCTTTTACAAGCTGCTATTTAAATGAAATCTTTGGAGAGAAGTGGCTCACCCAGCAAATTTAAGGCCTGGTGCTATCAACAAGGAGTTGTTCCTAGACTCCTATGGCCTCTGCTGGTTAACAAGGTACCCCTGTCAACAGTGGAGTTGTTTGAGAGGAAAATCAACAACAACTTTCTCAGGAGATGCTGGGCATTCCAAGAAGTTTTTCTTCCTCTGGCCTTTATAACACAAACAGTAATTTGCAGCTACTGCTAAGATCTGTGGTAGAAGAGTTTAAAACAACTAAGGTACTCCAAGTCATGATATTGTGAGATAGCAAAGGTGAGAAGATTCGTTGGACTGGAAATAGGTGTTTGAACTGGTTGCAAGTGGGCCACAAGTGCAGCACTCATGGATATGGAAGAAAAGTTGCAGCCTGCTGATATATTGGGGTTAATTAAGGATGAGCCACAGCTATTGGGGCCCTTTAAGAACACACTGAGCACTTCCCCAGAGGGACGAGCACATCCCCACAAGGGGAGAACATTTCAGCGACAGTCCCGGAGGTGATTGTGACGAGAGTGTTGAGACTGTGATTTTGCTTCTTTTTCTTTTCTTTTTCTTTTCTGCTGTCCCACTGTGATGACTCCCCCGGGCAGGTTGAGTTTTCTTCTTTTTACTTAGCCTCGTGCTCCTTTTCTTCCAGTCTGGATCCCATTATAAAGGGATAGTCCAGACTGGATACTGCTGTTCCAAGTGGTCTTTCTTGTCACCCAGACTGGACCCCAATAAACAGAGACAGTCCAGTCTGGCTGCTGCTGTTCCAATTGGTTTCCTTTTTTCTAGATTGGAACCTGTTAGATAGGGATAGTCCAGTCCTCAAATGGGACGTCGACTTTACAGGTGTTTGCCGTGGCTCCTCCCACTCCCTCAATGTTACAGTATATACTTGTGATTTGTTTAAAAACCTTATTTTACATGTATCTGCCATAAATGTAAAGTTGTTCCTATGTGAATCATAACTTTTATAAGAATTTTGTATTGTCTATAATTGTGGGAGCTATAATGGAACTTTTTCAGTAGTGGATGGCATGGGAGTGTGGTTGTTGGTGCAACTGTTTTCCATCTCATAGGATGAGGGTTAATTCTTGTCTTTTGTGTGGAAGACAAAGTTCTCACTTTGGCTACATAGGGTTTGTTTCACAATCTAAAAAACATGCTATCTGGGTTATTTGGAATCTCTAAATTCTGTGTGTGTCCTAGTGATGGAGTGGCATCCAGGGTTTATCCTGCTTTGTGTCTATTGTATATCAGCAATTCAGTCCTGTATTGAAATTGAATAGATGGATATTAATACCAGTTTCACTATCATGGTTCTTTCAAATCTTATGAAGGTGGCCTGTTGTGACTATCTCAGCACTGATCAAGTCATTGTTTACTCTTTATGAAGATAACTAATTTTTTTATCTTTTCCATGAGCGTCTCTTAAAATAATAAGTTATTGAGTAGGGCATTTTTGTTTTCTTTGTCTTTCTGTCATATTAATGTGAACTCCACTAGCTGCGGTACTATCACCAAACAATTCCTAGACAGCTCTGCCTTCAGACTTGGAGTGGGCAATATTTCTCATACAAAGTCCACCAGTTCCATTATTCACTTGCAGTAGTCTGTGGAAAGTACCTGAGGTACTTCTATTTCATTTTTCAAATGATTTTGCAGCAGGATCTCCTTGCCCATTTTTTGCCAAGTATCTAAACAATGGAATGTTAAAACAAGAAAGAAAAAGTCAAATGTTTACCTATAAAATATTTCATTATCATGATTTAAGATTATTAATGATGTTAAAGGACATTGACATCACTGATTATTGAAGGTGTAGCCCTGACCTACAGGAAATGAAGGAGCCTGCTTTCTATGAAATGTGACCTGCTTTCCTCACAGGGCTCACAATTTATGTGTAGACTAGTAACTTCCATTGTATTACTCCTCTAGGCTGGCCCTTCACCAACTCCGTCTGTAAGATGAGTGGTCTGGTTCAAGGCATGTCTGTGTCTGCCTCCGTCTTCACTCTTGTGGCCATCGCAGTTGACAGGTGAGTGTGGCTGTGTGTTGTAATTGAGAGTGCTGCTGGCCTGCCTAATCAAAAGGTATCTACCTACACATATACTGTACATACTACTGAAAGTATACAATGAGTATTGTGTTGACATGATTCCTCTAGTTCTGCATACTGTTCAGATCCCCTTATTTCGTCAAGGGTCAATGTTCCTTTTTTGCAAAGATTGGGTTTTTCTTAAAGCTATTTTATGCTGTGAGGTTCACATCCAAAGCTTAGTGATAGACGATTCTCTGAGATTGAGGTTCAGACCTGGGGTCTGACTTCATATGCTGCTGTACAATAATTGCTGTGACTCAGGTCTGCTGTTTATTAGTCTCTAAAGGTGCTGGAGAGTTTAGAGTGCTAGACTGCAATAGAAACCATTGTGCATCATAAGCTCGTGTCATTTCCCTCTTCTTGAGAAGAAGGCTGAAATTTGGGGCCTAACTTCCAAATGCTGCACCCCTGTATATAGAAGGTTACAGCTTACCCACCAATGGGGAACAACGTCTTGAGCAGAATTATATTCATGTTGCTTGTGTACACGAAGAATGCTGACTATATTGTTACTCTCAAATGGGATTTTCCTAGGCTATTATGAATGAAATAACCAGATGTTTTTACACATTAAATTATTTTTTGTTTTTTATGGAACTATTGTTTTTTAAAGTCCAAATGTATTGTTTCTTTTTTTGTCATGATTATGGATTTTCAGGAATTCAGAGTGAATAGGACATCCTCAAAAACAATGCCACCCAATATATGTGTATGTATTTTACTCTTATCCTTACCAAATAGTGTATAATATATGGGTTTTAACATACTCTGTAACAAAAATACCTGTTAATGAGAGATTTAATTGTGGTATTAATACAAATCCCAGTATGAGATTTCTATTTTTCTTAATTATTCATTGTAGTGACTTAATGAATACATTTTTATGATTAATTTTTCATACCTTTTTTTTCTTTATTCCAGTTCACTTTTTGTTCTTTCTGTCCTCCGTAATTACACGCTGTTACAGAAAAACTTTTTATACTGTCAGTTAAATTATTCTCCAGTTTTATCAACTTGGTTTTGTTTTTGTTAAATCTATTTAACAATCATGATTAGTGACTTTACATCTCGCTTGAATGATTCCAAAAAATAAGTTCATTGTACATTCAAAATTCACAGTGCACAGTAAGTGCCCATTATTAGCAATAGGTCGGTGTCCTGGTGCTATGTTGGTCTCAAGTGGGTGTTGCCATTATTTTGGCTGTCTTAACAACAGGAGCTTATTGTCTGATACATGACATAACTAAAAGTTACACTTTGTGTTGTCAGAATTACAGAGCTGAAAACAAGGACAAGAGGGATTGCTGATTAGGTTTGGTTGGTTTATGTGTTAGAGCCTCCCACCTTCCAGGACAGTAGAGGATTCCCCTCACAAAAAAACATATTTTTTTATTTATAATTTCTTTGGGCAACTTTTTCTACCATATACAAATATAACACCTTTCTGTGTCCTACAGGGCAGATTCACTGTGCACTAGCATGAGAAGGAGCCAAGCAAAAGACAGAGAGAAAGTCCTAGTCACACCTAGAGTGCATAGGCATGCCCCAGAGCTGAGAATATACAATCACTTATGTTGATAAAGCAGCAAAAGCAGAAAACTATCACAATATCCCTTCACACATATCCCTTCATATGCATGACTATTATCACTTCCTGTTCTACCCTTCATTTGCTGTACCCTGGTATATTGTATAATTCAGATTAAGGAGCATTTTTGCTATCATGTCACATGTTTCGAAAAACATACATCATGTCTTTTTGTGAGAAAACAGTTTCATAATGTCATTTGTTAATATAGTATGTGCATTTCATGTTTATGGATAGATTTATAATCAGGCAAAGAAAAGTCCTTCCCTACTGATGAGAAAACTAAGGAGAGGAACAGCATAGTGACATTTGAGACTGAACAGAGCAAGACTGAAGATGCTGAGAAAAAATAAAACGGCCAAGATCAAAATCAGGTGCCAGTGTGACCAACACTAATATGAGTAAGGTCCATGGTAGCTCCATTTACAACAAAAGTGAGAGATATTATCAGGGACAGTAGGTTAGAACTAGCTGAATCACAAGCCCAGAGTCAACGGTATTTTGTGACTCAGTAGCTAAAATCCAAGCACCAGTTTCATCCAGAGCTAAAGATCCTGACAGAGATTACATTCAGGAAAAGTTCAGCAAGTTCAGAAAAGTTCAGCAAAGTCCAATGGCTTTAGGAAGGTTTGCAAGTGAAAAACCTAGTGAGAGCCTGCATAGTAACAGCCGTTAAAGCGAATGTTAATCTAACTACAGCCTGCATTTGGTGATCTAAACCGAATGAAAGAAGCCTGATGCACTTTAAAGAAAATTGTCTTCTATAAGATATATACTGTGTCAGGGTCACTTACAGTATTATTAAAAACTTGGTTAGAGCAATCAGTCTACTACTGAATTTTCACTGATTTGACAAATGAAATGCTTTCAATTATGTAACAGAATGTACTTTGTGAATTACTTATGGTGATTACTTTTTTCTTTCTTATTGTAGATGAGACATGAGACATTTCAGTCAGAATTGTTACATCTGGATAGCACAAAATGACCATGAACACAAAAGGTCCCTGATGATTGTATAAGGTGCTGTCTCAATTCTTATAAGAATTACAAACAATTCTACCATTACCACTGGTACAATTATGTCTTGTAATAATTGTACTGTGTAACAACTTCAGTTTAACTTTTTGGGAATGCATGAAGCATTGAATAGTTTGTTATGGGGAGGCATGACAGCAAATACATTGCATTGGTCAACAAGCTGGACATTGACACTGATTTTCTACAGCTTTATTGTGATATACTAATTGTCATAGTAAAATGACGATTTGTCAGCATTTTGGGATGTAGTAAACGTACTGATATATGAGAAAAGTGAACGTTGGTCAGTCTGGCAAAGAATCATAATCCCAGTCTCCTCTTGTACATCTGAAAGATCATTTGCAGAATTCAAAATTACCTTAAGTCTACAATTTAGTCAGAACCTTCCATCAAGTTGGACTGAATCATGTAGGAGTCCCTGCCGAGATGAGTCAGAGCCGAGATCCTCACACTGTAGGAGAAACCGAACACTGATCCTTCTGATGTACACCTCCACCCTGTCTCTTTGCCCCTACACTGTGTCTCTTTGACCCTACACCCTTTCTCTCTGCCCATAAACCCTGTCTTCAGCTTTCTTCAGGAATGGATCTTGATGCAGTGGCAGATTAATTCATACGGCAGCCAGATGAATTCATACGGAGCTGTTTTCTGGGTTTTTAAAAAATGTTTTAACATTTTATACTATTTTAAATAATTTAAATACTGGAAATGAACGCACAAGTAAGAATTCAAGGTTATAGGCAGAAAGGTAACCCCATAAGAGACAACAAAACCTGTACATCAAAACAGTTGTCTGGAATTAGAGACCCTTTACCTTCCACACAATTAGTTGTTTTAGTCATTGTGCTATCTCCATTTTGTTTTTTAATGTCATAAGAAAGGTTACAATGAGTGGCCATTTGACACAACAACCTCATTTGTCAGTAGCTACAGTAAGCAATATAAGGATCTCATCAACCTGTTTCTTGAAAGAAGCCAGAGTATCCACATCAGCAACACGACAGTACAACTTATTGTAAACCTTTCAGTTCTTTTAACCTGTCAGTATATGTATTCTTTTAAACATGTGAAGATCTTTGGTTGCTTGGTAACAACTAAAATTGTACACAGAAATTTACATGGACTTCCAGTAGTGCACTACTGTACATACATTCAACAAAAGATCACATGATTTAAATTATACACTTTTAACTACATATTCTAACACTTTTACTGCCATTTTAAATGTTTTTCTCTATTTTCTAGAAGATAAAAGTAAAATACATTATTATTCTTTATCAAGTCTTTTTCCTTATCATTCCTATGGAACGAAAAGTATTTTTTCATTACCTGCATTGGTCTCTACTCTTAACTTGCCTACATTAAAAGTCTCCTGACAGGTGTTGGTCCATTCTTCAATTTTGTCTTTTAAATTTCCTTTGCTGTTTTTATAATGTTTGCTGATCCTCCTATTTTTGGTATCACGTTAGAACTTGAGTAGTCTATTAACCGTAACAGAATGCAGATTATTGAAAGAAATAAACACAAATAATCCTAATAATGATTCCTGTGGTACTCCACTAAACATATCACCTTAATTTAGCATTTACCCCTTATCTGTCCTCTGTTTTCTTTCCATAAACAAGTTCTCAAGTAGTTCTCTTCCTACATGTAAAAACGTTTTGTGATCATTTGGATGAAAAACACAATATAATTCAAATATTTAATATTGTTCATTTAATTTTGAGCTGTAACCACCGACTTAGTGTCTTGCTAACACTCAAGGTTGATGGAGGGGTCTACGGTTTTGGGTACAACCTTTGAACGCCTAATTGTACCACAGAATGTTAGTGGAACATCATGAAGGAAAATGCTTTTTGTTTAAAATGATGCCCATTTTAAGGTGCCACATTCAAGCCACGATGGTAATTTTGCTTAAAATTATAAGCACCATCATACAGAATTACTAACCTTATGAGGGATCGGTGCTCTGAGGTGTTTGCTTATAAATACCAACTTTTGCCAGTTCAAAACATTCTTTTCTAATATCACATCACTAACAATTAGGTATTCCAATGTTGGCCCACTGGATTGAGTATAAGAAGACTATTTTATTTGATCAGTGCAAATATAAGACAAAATGTGCACATGAAACACTTGTTTTTTCTATTTTATTTTATGTTTATAATACTCAAGCTGTAAAACTATTTATAGTGTATAATATACTTTGAACCATTTTGGCTTTGTAGGGGTTTTATGAATTTACAGGCACGATATTTAATTGTAACAATAAATTGCGTGACTTTATTTTGGCTATTAGGAATCAATCAGCAGAACAGTCTTTACAAGGATTTACAACACACAAAATACATCTATTGATACATAAAACAACATGTGCACAAAAACATTCAAAATATCAATATCTGATACA
This sequence comes from Atractosteus spatula, assembly GCF_055471065.1. Taxonomy (NCBI): domain Eukaryota; kingdom Metazoa; phylum Chordata; class Actinopteri; order Semionotiformes; family Lepisosteidae; genus Atractosteus; species Atractosteus spatula. The sequence goes on from NC_142707.1 coordinate 15,774,448, forward strand.
GTAAAGAGATATAAAAACAAGGATACTATGGTTAGTATACAGTTGAATACACTAACTTCCTAATCTGTCTCATTAACATAACCAACCTTCAGGCACTCTTAAGTAACTACGGCTACTTCAATTAATTAAATTACTATTAGCATGTTAATATAACACTATTCCTGAGAGGGTGAGTATTTAATTATACTCATCCACAACCGTGGATTTGTAAATCCCGCACAGAAGGATGGGGAACAGTTGACTCACAGCGCTGTCCAATCCGTGCTCTGCTGGCTCATTGCCACTCCAGTCCTTAGGCAGCTCAAGGTATTGGGGAAAGAGAGAGATCTGCAGCAGCCTCACACTAATATTTAAGAAATTGTAGTGCTTGCAAGTGCTGTGGGTTTTTAATAATAAACAGAACTTTGCTTAAGAAGAAAAAAAAATGATTTGCTATGTTCAGAAGAGGAATCGATACCATACTCTTAACAATGAACAGCAATGCCAGGAGTGGGCAGCACTACACCCCCCGTGTACATATTCCAAGTCCTCTCTCACTCGCTACATGCCCTACCAAAAGCCTCTGGGTGCCACAAGATACAATTTATTAAATAAGTACTTGCATAAATATGTGCAATTTCTCAGAGCTCTGTTACTAAGGATGTATTCAAATCTTTCTTTGTAAGGTGTTGAGAGCAACATTTCACAAGTTCTCCTGACAGCTGTTTTTGTGTACTCACTATGCATAAATTATCACAAGTTGTCTTAAATTCTTAAAATGCAAACCTTTCGTGTCATTGACTCTCCCTCTTGTTCTGCAAATTTGAAAAGCAGGCTTGTGATACGATGTCCTTTTAACTCACTTTCTGCTCTTCTTTAACATGAGCTCAACCCAAGCTGAACAGCAATGCCTGGTGAATGCGCAAGAAAATCTCACATGATGAGCAGAGAAATCAATGATGTATCCAATGAAGTCTACACATACTGACCACAGTCAGTATGAGAGTTTCTTCCCAGGAGCTGCACTGTTCACCACAAATTTAATATTCAGCTATACGGGCTGACCAACCTGATCTATCCTAGTCCTGCCCTGTTGTATACATGGGTTTACACATCACCTTTGTAAACGAGAAACTATTTTGAATTGAGCAAGTACAAATAAAAAACAAGCACAAATAGACTGAGATCTGGTGAAAACACTGACTTTATAGCTTAGGAATAGTGTGCAGATAAAACACTTACCTGTAGCCCTTACTGAGCTCTAACTCATTTTTTCACTCCCTGACTAGAGGCTGATTACCTAAGCTGCATCAAATAAATAAAGTCTTTACTTTGACCACAATTAAAATAAAAATTTGTATTCCAAGTTCTATTACTAACTCAATTTTTCATTTGTCTGCCTTGTCTCAGGGTCACACCTTCAGAAGTGTCCATTCTCTCAGCCTAGATAACAGTCTACATAGGCATCAACTTTTTCAATTTCCAGAAGGAGAGATGGACATAATAAAACTCCATTATCTCCATTTATGTTTTCAAATAATGCAAACTATTTAAATATGTCATGCTTATTAAGTTGCTTAATAATAATAGAGAACTAGACTTCTTTACACTGCTTTATAAGCTGTTATTAAGAATAATGGTACTATATAATGTAAATATTAACATACAGTTGGCTTATAAAAATATGCTATTTGTGATATCAATAATTAATATACTGTAGATTTCTTCAATTTACAAATTGGTAAATGTTTTACAGTTTTCCAAGACATTCTAAATTCTGACATGATGAGCATTACAGATGCAATTAACTCTCTCAAGACGTCTTGCTGCAGCAAGAAAAAAAAAGCTGAGGGTTAAAAGCAAAGAGTGAGTGGGACTACACTCCACATTGGCATTTCCATTAATATACAGCAGGAAAAAAGCAATGTACATTCCCTCTCAACATATATCCTGCTTTTAGATCCAACATGGAAGCCTTAGTTCATTCTGTATTCTTTAATAGGGTGAAGTACTCAAGTCACTGGCCTCAGCTGTGTTTCTGCAAATAGTATTATTATTCAGTTGAGATATTGCTGTTTATACAGGCTTCCAGCACTGCTATAGTAGTTTGAATTGTCATGCTTGCATAAGTTAATTTCATACACTACATTTTATATACATTTCTTGTGTGATTTTGTATTTTTATATATCTTAAATGTATATATTCTAAATTTAAGCTATCTTATTTAAGTATTGAAAAGACTCAAGTAATCAAGGACACTTGATCATCTCACTGACTTCTTTAAGGAGGTACTTTTTTACTTTAAAAGGTTGTCAGGAACAACTTGCCAAGACCTGTTGTTGAAACTGACAAACTGTCTTCTTCCCAGCGGTGGCTAGATGAAATTAGGTACTCTCAAAGCAAATGAACTTGATGGGCTGAAAGGTTATGAACGAGAGAGCATTCTTGGTATATGGAAAATTGCTATTTTTTAGTTAAAAGTCATAAGAAAACAGAAATGGTTACTAATGAAAGGAAGCTATTTGGCCCATCTAGCCTGTTTGGTGGTTAGTACTTAATGCCAGGAGCTGAAATTTCCTGATTTGTTTAAAGCAAATATGAGCTTATATTTGCAAATATAAGCAAATATTATGTTGTGGTATAAGCTTCCACAACATGGCTGGGTAGTTTGTTCCATGCTCCCACAAAAGTTTGGGTAAAGAAGTGCCTGGTGTTCTCGGTTTTAAATGCACTTCTGCATAGATTCCACTTGTGCCGTCTGGTTCATGTTTCACTGTTCACTGCTGCTTTTGAGGATTTTGAATACCTGAATGAAGTTCCCTTGTAGTTGTCTCTGATCAAGACTAAAAAGGTCCAGTTCCTTTAGCCTTTAGTCAGAGTACCAACTGATGATGACGGTTGTATTTTGTGCAGCTCATTTTGAAGTGGGCAACCCGTTGCACTGTGGCAGTCCCACTCTCTCAACCTCAGAAGCCTGGGTCCAGTGGTACGAGTAGTTGTTATAACTGGAGACCTCCTTGGTTGTAGTGGATGGCCGTGACACCTTTCTGTGCCTATTATTTCTGTGCCTTGTCATGCCCTTCGCTATGGAGCACTGCAACAGTATAGTATCCCATCACTATACTGGGGCATTAGGACCCACATGGACCGCAGGGTGAGCAGCCCCTGCTGGTCCCACTAACACCACTTCCAGCAGCAACCTTAGTTTTCCTCAGGAGGTCTCCCATCCAGGTACTGACCAGGCTCGCACCTGCTTAGCTTCAGTGGGCTGGCAGTTGTGAGCTGCAGGGTGATATGGCTGCTGACAGAGTACCAAGTACTTTGATAGTTACTAGAAGATTCTAAAAATGCATTTGTTTATTACCCTAATTTTTCACTTTCTAATAGAAAGTACATTAACTTTCTGTTATTTATATATATAGAAAATACATTTTACTACATTTCTTTCTCAACAAAATCACTGTCAAAGACTGTGAGTGTCTGTGGTGTGCCATATACTGACATCTGAAGCTTACTTTTAACGGGAAAGCTTTCAGTTACCTGACATTTTAAAGTGTGTAGTGTACCGCAGCTCATGAGACAAAATGTAGCTGTGGATAATGTATTTTCCAAGTCAGATTTTATTTGCAAATTATTTGAAGTTCATGTGGAGTTGGAAGGATATAATATAGTACAAGAGAAAACCATAAATTATATTAATGAGAAGAAATGTCCTTTAAGTAATTTAATAATAATAAAACAATGAATTATATCTATACAGTATTGTTTATGCCAAGGCACCCATTGTGCACCAGGTGAGCTGTTTACATATATGAAACACTGCAGTGGAAGTGTAATCTTTTAACTGTGCCTTTTTTCCTGTTTAGGTTCCGCTGCATTGTGCACCCATTCAAACCTAAGCTGACCCTGCTGGTTGCTATAGTTACCATTGTAGTGATCTGGGTCCTTGCTGTGGCCATCATGTGCCCTTCGGCAGTGATGCTGATGGTGGGGCCAGTGGAGAACCACTACATGGTATACAATGACGACTTCAACCACACCTACCCATTGTACTCCTGCTATGAGGACTGGCCTGACAAAGAGATGCGGAAGATTTACACCACCGTGCTGTTTGCCCACATCTACCTTGCCCCCCTCACACTCATCATCTTCATGTACGGGCGCATCGGAGCAAAACTCTATACCTCCTCAGTTCCCACAAGCAATCAGAGAGTGGAGCACCATCTTTCTGATTTCCAAAACCATCACTCCCACAGTGAGGGCAGAAGCCCCATCTCCAAGAAGAAGATCAAGGTGATCAAGATGCTGATTGTGGTGGCTCTGCTGTTCATGCTGTCCTGGCTGCCACTCTGGTCCCTAATGCTGCTGACAGACTATGCCCAGCTCAGCGATGAACAGCTGAACCTGCTCACGGGCTATATCTTCCCCTTTGCCCATTGGCTAGCCTTCTCCAATAGCAGTGTCAACCCCATCATTTATGGCTACTTCAATGAGAACTTCAAGAGGGGCTTTCAGGCAGCCTTCAGATTCCAGTGCTGCTCATGTGGTGGGGGGGCCCAGCACACCTACTGTACACGGGACAGTGCTGGAAATGGCCTCAACTTTGGGGTACGAAACAAAGTCTATACTGATGGAGACTCTACAGAGTCAGTATTTGTTGACAAGGAGAAGACAATAAACACAGCAAGAGCCAGACGGGGAGGATCTCTTGCTGTGAGTACAGGAAGGGGTGGTGGAGTCAGAGTCACAGGGGTTACCAACAGTCTGCAACTACCTCACAAGAGGAGCCTCCATATTGAGGACATTGAGAAGATAACACCCCTAGGTGCTGGAGTGTGCCAGGCCTGGGACCCCTGAACAGGGAGCAGAGGTAGTCACATTGTGGACTATTGTCCATTGCAAAGAGAACAGGACTATGGCACTGAGTTAAGATGGGCTGTGAGATTTTACAATCACTGCTGACTCAGGTCTCAGTGACATTCATTTTACAAAAGCAGAAGGGTATGTTTCCATCATAATACTCTCATTCACAAAATAGAGCCACATTTTGTTTTTGATTGACAGCAAAAAGAAACTTAAAGACACTTAAAAGGAAATGGCTGAATTAAACTGCTGTTTAATCCATTAAATCCTGCAGAATGGAGCTACCAGTGTCACAATTTCAGGTTCCCAATCTGAAATGCTTAATCCATGCTCTTGCTATTTACAGTAGATCTGTAATGTTTTTCAGTGGCTATAGAACAAACGAATGAACATCACTGTCGAGCTATTTCAGTTTCTAATGTTCCAAACTACATGTATCTTTAAGACATTTGCTTTTGCTTTACAGACAAAAAAGAGTCGAGATTGTTTAGAAAGTAGAATTGCTTTGTTAGCACTGAGTTCTAGTAGTTCTTGGCAAAAGATTCTATCTGACCAAACCTACTAATACCAGTACAGCTTTAAGACTTAGGTTTATAGCTATTAGTGTGGCAACAAAGATTTATTATATATCCAAAAACGTGCTGCAGCAAGATGCTTTTTTACAATACTGTTGCTTAGCAGCAAATGAACACAGACTGCTTCACAGCTGCAGCGCTGGTCCAGCCAGTTTCGGTGTTACTCTTTGAGATCCTAAAAACCCTCTGTAAAATATCAGTCTTTATTTATCAAATATATTAATTTGTCACAGCTGTGTAATGTAGGGTTGGTAATGTAGCCTTATTGCTATTCAGTCCTGCGTCTGAGCTGCTTCTTTGTGGACTTTGCATGTTCTCCATTAGTGTTTTCTCCCAGTGGTCTGCATTCCTCTCACAATCCAAAGACATTTTAAGTTCCTCTGTGTTTCTAAATTGGCCTTATAGTGCCAGTGCATATTAGTTTATGTGTGGCTTGTGATGAGCTGGCATCCTGTACAGGACTGTATTTGTTTTGCCTGTGCTTTGCAAAAATAGACTCAAATTTCTGAAAATAGATGGACCAATCACATGGAAACTATTTTTTCTTACATAAGAGCCTTACTTTAAGTAGCAGAAAGAGGAATTAGGTTTCTTTTTAATTAAGTGATTCCTTATTTGTACCTTAAATGCTTCTTCAAATCTGTGGACTGTGTACTTGAGTAGTCCCATCAAACTAAGGTAATCATCTGTCCCTAGAATCTTTGAGACATTCTTTGAACTTTTGAGAGCAGACAGGATTTTAATCTGCTCTTAAACAGATAAAAAAAGCTTCTAAGTCTGACTTTAGAAGTTAACCTGTGTTGAATAGGCATTGTAGCTGAAATATGGTGCTTTACAATTCAGTACATAGTTGTAGTCCCAAGATTATCTGTACTCTATTTTAGCTACTGATGACACCAAGGGAACATTCAGTTAATATTACAGATTTGTTCCAGCACAGTATACACAGGATTGTGGAAGTCCAAATCTAAATTCAGTCAGGATGCATCAGTTAACATCTCTGCTCTTATGAACAGTGCTTTAATAACCAGGTAGCTAGGATAATTTAATGACTTATCCAAAGAACATTATCTTTTACAGCAAAGTACCCCATGTGCTTTGACAGCACCATGCTACAAAGTGGCAACACTGCTGTCAGAAATGTAGAGCCTAACTGCTATTAATTTACTTTATTTTAGGTGCACTTAAAATAAAGTAACAGCCACAGGGGTTACTATTATAGATTATAACAGTTATCTTTTTACAGACCAACTCACTGGTCTTTGTGGGTAGAATTGTGTAATTATTTTTTCTTTACCAAGGCACAGATGACCTAATGGTAATAAAAGCTCATGTATTTCTGTAGCACACACTCCTTCAAACAAAGTTATTTCTTCTGCAAATGAACTGTGTAACTGCCTTAATGTGCTGCCTTAAGATCAGAAATATGTTTCAAGTACACTTTTTAAGCTAATGAAAAAACACAAATATATAATAACATCAGATGACCCTTGTGAATTTATTTGGGAATGGTACAAAAAGGCACTACTTTACATTTGTTTAGAGACATGCAGCAGTTAACTTAATGTACTCTTTCTGTATATTATTTGGTGTAATAGTGAATTAAACCTCTCTCAGGTGAAGTAGTAGACACAGTCAAACCCATTGTGCCATTAAAATGTTTGTTTTGAGCTCATTTTCTTAAGTAATCAGGATTAAAAATAGAAGTGGGTAGATTCTCCTAATATTTCTCCTGGAAATCTATGATAACTACAAAAGTCTTTCATGGATTTCCTAGCAATTTAAGTCAACAATGAATGGGATTTCATCTTGCAACATTAGTTTATATCTGGCAAACAATGCTAGAGCTTTCCAACCGTTTTGTCCCTTTAACTAATATTCTCAAGCAGTTGTTGTTGTTTTTTTTCTGGAGATAGCAGCTTTGACCTTTAAATTAATGTATTCTTTGAGCTTTCTTTTTCATCTCTGCCAAAGCTAACAGAAAAGGAATGATTTACTTGTATGGTCCTAATGGTATATTAGGCTGTGGATACACTGGTTACTCTCAAATACTTGTACAATGAAAGATTGAGTATTCAAATTTAAGAAAATACCTGCACAGGCGGAGAGAAAAATATCCATTCCCTTTGTGTGTCAATCTCCAACTTCAGGTGCCATGAATAATAATCTTACATTAAAGCCCATCCAATATACCCTGGTGCTTCAACAACAATTTTACTTTGAACACAGAAGGGTGAAATTAACTGAATGACCTTCGATTGTCAAACAGGTGAATTAACTGAATGACCTTCGATTGTCAAACAGCAAGTGTTACAACCCCACGTGTCTAGGGGTAAAGGGATGTAACATTTTGGATAATTTTTGGATGCAGGTGGGTTCTGGTGAGGGACTAGGAAGCGTGATATTAAGGGTCAGTGCAAAAGTGATGATTTTAAGTTGAATAAGTGACTGGTTTGTAATTGGACACAATAACACACAGAGTGGTGCCAAAGAAAAGAAAATAACAAACAAAATGGAGCTGGCTAAGAATGAATGAGGGAAATGAGGGAAAGCTAACCTGACTACAAAAAACCCCGAAACACATGGTCTTCGGCGTCTTCAACACCCTAGCTAACTTCCACTGACTACCCAAAACCTTACAAGACAAACGGCACTCACCCGTACTTAACTAGTGTTACTAATACAAGAATCAACTACGTGTGTACCCAACAACCTGAACTAACTCTATACACAAAAGTTCACACAAATACACAAGTGAACTACGAATACAAACGAGAGTAGACAAGTAACAGGGTACAAAAGAACACAGAGATTGATACAATAACAAGTTTGGGCAAGGTAGTGGCAAAATAAGGATAACACAAACAAACGAAAGTACAAAGAGACGAACAGAAACCAACAAAACAACAAAGCCGAAGCTATCCGAAAACACACACACACAAAGCAAAACAACAAACCAACAAAGCCGAAGCAAAACCAAAAGCAAAGCGAGGCAAAGCGAAGTGAAGTGAAAACCAGAAGCGAAGCGAAGCGAAGCGAAAACCAAAGCCGAGCAGGACCGAAGTCAAACGAAAGGCCTCTTCCTTCTGTAAACCTCCATGTTATATAGTGAATAAGATGAGTTGTGATTGATCGAGAAGCTAATTGAAGATGATGTCATATGGAAACAATAGTGTAATGGCTGGCCAATGGGGAAGGGAGAACAATCAAAGTCAGTGTGGAACATAACAACAAACACACATAGACCACACACTGGGATGTAACAGCAAGCAAAAGCAAAAAAACAAAACAATGCAGAACCATACCAAATGGGCTAGATGGACCAAATGGCCTGTTCACATTTGTAGCTGTTCTTTTGTATGAAAAAAAGGCTATTCAAGTGAGCCACTTTACAGTGGTTTATGAACTGGCTCCGGAAGAGGTTACAGGTGTATAAATATGAAACTATTATTTACTTTTTAAGGACAAAAGGAGATATTGATTAGCAACAGAGATAAGCATTGAGCACAATGTGTATTTCTGCTGGGTCCACACAATTCTAAGTTGGCTCATAGCCTCACCTGCACAATTTATAACACAGGTCACGGGTGACTTGGGGATCAATGACTATTCTGAAACATTTGCCACCTCTGACAGGAATAAATTGAAGAAATCCAAGGTTTAGAAAGCACAGAGGCTACAACAGAACTAATTATGGAGTCGTTTCTCTCTCAAATCAAACCCCCATCCCCCCCTCCCACCCCAGTTCAATAGAGAACAGCCTCCTCACTCTTCAGGAATAGCTGGTGATGCGTGTTTGAAAGCCCTGCACTCTGGCAGTCTGAACTGTGACTGAATCTGCAGTGAATGTTCCTGCACAGCACTGAGAAAAAGAACTTGGATTCCAAAGTTTACCATCCCGCTGGTCCTTTCATCGGGTGAAGAAAATTGCCACTTGTTGTCATCACACTTCCCTCTTACCTTTACTGCTTTGGGACTGTGGTGGGGAGGGGAGTTATTTTCTTGTGCAGTTCTGTTTGTATCTTTAGCCTTTTCTTTCACTGTGGTGCAAATGTGTTTGGATTTTAAACCCTTTTGTGAATTCTAGTGCCGTTCAGTCTGGATCGTAAACCTTTTTGTGCATTATGTACTCTTATGGGGATAGATAACTGGTGATACTGAGGATGACCTTATCTGGTTACACTCTCTGTAATGTCTAAAAAGCAATGAAAACATGTACAATATTTTTATAATGTGTACAAAACAACTTCAAATGATTTCTTTATCTTTTTTTTTCAGAAAAGGGTGAATTGTTGTTATCTATATCACAATTTCAGATATATTTTATGCGTTTAACAGCTAGACAATCCATTTAATTCTGGAGTATTTTCCCAATATAAAAAGTCAGGAAGTAGACACAAAGTCAAACCTTAAACATGTCTTATGAATTATTCTGTCTGTAGAACTGTGATACAGAATACATTCTGGAAACCTTTTTGGCCACATAAGAATGTATCTGCAACACAAAGGCATGAAAGGAGTTGTACATTACATAGCAGAAATATACCTGATGGGTTTTTAATATTTCCATCTCAGTTAAAAAAACTTTATATTTCATTGGGGGAAAGGCAGAAGTAGTATTTCAGTGCATTATTCATGTTTTCCCCTGGCTTGTTATAGTGCATAACTATAAGGGCTTGGCAATATACAATATGTCAGAAAGAAATAGTGACGTCCCTTTTCAATACTGAATAAAAGTTATACTGAAACAAATTAGTCTGAAGGGACCAAGCAAAGTCTTCCCAGGGGTCTGCCTATTCTCCTTAATTCAGAATGGCTAGGTTGCTCTTTGCCATTTTTGTCTCACAGCTGTATAAACCATAATCCTTATACTGCTCTGTCACCATCTCCAACTATCACTCTTGTGGAGCACAAAGGTCCATGCTTTGGACCTCATTGATCTTGTGACTTGAGAACTCTGTCCTGGGCCTCTAAAATTCCACTACAGCCTCAATGGCATTTTCTTCAACTACAAGAGTTCAGGATATTAGCTGGTAGAACCTCAACCCTGAGCTCCGGCAACTTTTTTTTCGGAATCAACAACACCAACTTCAGCCTCAAGAATTGGTCTACACCTTAAGAACTCTTGACACTGATCTCCAGAACCTCCTTCCTGTTCTGATGGCATTTGCCTCTGCTTTCGGTTGAGGTGCAAGATTATGAATCCCCTTTAAAACTGCCGTAGCACTCCTCGCTCTCCCTTCAGCCTTGTGGCACCAGAGCCTTAAAAGAGCCTTTTTCTGAAGGTGGATGACATAGCCCACTGCCTGGTTAAAAGCATGGAGCTGATCTCCTGGCTGCTGTGAGACTACATCCTGCTATGTTATCAGCCCAGAAGCACAAATGTAACCTGCCAAAACCCCAGTAGCACTAGTCATAGATGTTCCTCATGAGAGACCCCACTCCATGACACTGCTCGTTATGGCTCCAGCCCAACAGGACACTGGAACCCAATAACCTCATGGCAGATGGTTCCAAGGTGTATGATGCAGCCTTCAGCTCCAGTGCAGGCATCAGCGACTAGTCGCACCTGATCATATAGCATCCCTTGCCATTCCATGTTTAGAAGAAAGGCTGGACCCCTAGGATGATGTGATTGAGTCCCTTCAGTCTAACTGGGTATAAGGACTCAGTACAACATCAGTAACAAGAAATTCCCCCTATGGTGATGAGTACATTTCTTTTCAGGGAACCATGATTGTGAAGACAAGCCATCATTTTATTATGATTGTTTACTGCAGGAAGCCTCCTGAATAACAAATTTAATCCATTTCTGGTTTTAAGCAAAAAGCACAAAAGTTCCCCCTGTTCAATAGACACCCTTTTGCACTGCATGGTTCATAGATGTTTTTTTGCCATTATCTTAAAATTATGTATGACACACTGTGTTGGAATGGTGACAGCAGGCCAGTATGTACTTCTTTTTATTGCATTTCCAAAATGAAACTTCTGCTTGTTTTAACCAATCTTCGAGTAAAACATTCGGACTGTTTTTACCAATCATTAAAATCATGCTGTACTATGTAAAAATTATCCTGCAGTGTAACAAGTACATGCTGTGGATGTTAAACCTTTGTGAATGGGATGTATTTCAGACTAAATGTATTAAAAAGGATGTGCCAGTAAAATGTTGCAGGTTTATGTTTCATCTTTGTTTCAGAGAACATTGAGGCAGCAACTTGTCTACGTTATTATAGGATATTTAACAGCCTAATTACTCAGGGAAAGAGCAGCAAAACAATACATATTATAAAAAAGTGTTTTGCACTGCCCCAGCACTTTGGTGTATCGATGGAAAATGTACATTCAATAAATATCTGAAAGATATATTAACCTCATTATAATCACAGACTGAAAAAAGTGCCTTAAAACATGGCATTAAATTTGTAAAACAATATTTTGATAAATTGCAATTGGAATTAATCTTTTTAGTAGGCCTGATTTCAATCATAGATTTGCAGAAGGAAAAACTTAATCTTTTTAATTCCTCCAAGTCTCCCTTCCTCTTTCCTCCCACCTCTTTGTTATAATAAGATATATGAGCTGCTTATATTTCCCGGTATCCTGAGTGAATTCTTGCTGCTTTTTTCTCTCGTTTTGATCTAAAGAATATAAAAAATCAGACCAGGTTAGTCCTCCTCCAGTTACTACTTTCAAAAGAAAGGGGTTTTGTTGATTTTTATTCTGTAATTGAGGAAGCATAAATATTAATTTGGCAAAACAGAAAAAATCACAGTCAAATGGTCAATACAGTTCAAGTTTTAAAATGAACCAACAGATAACTCATGCATTACATGTAATCATGGACTATCAAGTATAATATTACTCATTCTACAGTTAACATCTCTGGGGTGTACATTACCAATGCATGTCTGGTCAGTGTGTCTAATAAACAAGGCAAAACAAATGTAAACAGAACAGACAGAGCTAGAAACGAATAAAACAAGTTTCAAATACACTGGAAATAATGTCAATTCGAAAGGCCTTCTAAGCATCCCTTTTAACTGAAGTGTGCTCAAATAAGTGGAGTAGAATTGGCACAACCAGCATTCAGATTATTTTTGAATGTTTTAATTCTCAAACACAATAAATACAAAAAACAACACAAAAATAAAAGAAAACTATTATCATGACCTATAATCCATGATTGCCTTTCACACATTCCACATTTCTAAAATATTTCTATCAAATGGCATCTTAATTTTTTAAAAATGTTGTAAAATATTGCACAAAAATAATTATGCAAAAAGTACACACTAAGAGGTGCTCAGTGTATATCAACTCTTGAAGTTTACGCAGCAAGGCGATTATTTTTTCAAGTAGACACTTTCTGCATCACACATGCTCTAATGACCAGCTAGAGCACTTACTGCATCACTTCACCATCTTCCACCCATCCCTCAAATATACAGTTAACATATCCTCCGCTACTTTTCTGTTTCTAGACATAAACCTATCCATTAATCATCCCGACTCTACGCTTCAGTCTATTACAAACCCACAGATTCACACAGCCATCTCCTGTACAGCTCATTTCACCCCAAACACACTAAAAACTCTCTCCCTTTTTCACAGTTCCTTCGGCTGTGACAACTCTTCGTCGATTTCATCGATTTCCAGAACCAAGCACTCAAAATGCACACTTTTTTCATCAACAGAAGATACACCACCCGTGTTATAGAAAGGGCCCTCACCCCAGCCAAAAACATCCCTTGGACCATCAACTCGATCAGGAACTACTGGCCTAACAATCACATTCCATTGGTGCTTCCCTACCAACCTGACACACTATCCCCAGGACCATTAACAACAACTTTCCTATCCTTTTGGATGGTCCCTCCATTGACCTCTTTTCTGACCACCCCATCATCTCATATAGCCGACAACCTAATCTGCGTAACCTTTGTTCACGGCTCCCTCAACTGACCTCTGTAATCATGCACAACAGTCACTTTCCCATGCAACAGAGCTCGCTGTATCACCTGCAAGTACACATCTAACACCACACTCATTCAAGGCCCCTCAGGACAATTCCAGATCACTCAAATGACATCTTGTACCTCCAGCAACCTAATTTCCTGTATATCTTGCTGTAAATGCCCAGCCATCTACATCGAGGAAACAGGAAGGAAACTCGGAGACCTCTTCAGAGAACATGTTAGGGCTGTGAAGATTAAAGATTTCTCCCATTGCTTCCCATTGTTTCTCATTTCACCTCTATATATATTTGTATGAGCTTAACACGCAGAGGTTACATAGTTATATTGTCACAGTCAGGTGCCTCAGCCAGTTGCAGCTGCCTTCATCCAAATCGATAAAGTTGCCGGGGCATCTGAAGCGAGGGCAGGAGTATAGGATGTGGTCGGCCGTCTGCTCCTTGCCATCGCCGCATTCACAAGTTGGGTCATCAGTGACCCGGAAACGGCCATGTCCGGTTCTTAGTCGGTTCAGCTTGACCCAGGCTTGTCTGGGTAGGTCATTTCCAGCGGGTTTGTTGGATACTTTGTCAATAAATTGTTTCAGTCTGTGGTTGTTATTATTCCACGCGTCTTGCCACTTTTTGTTAGCCCAATTAGTGCCATTGTCGTTGTTTGCTTCTTTCATAAGGCGCCTCATTGTGTTAGAAGGTGAGTGCCGGTTTTCTAATCAGAGGATTGTAGTGTTCTGGTTGCAGATGGCATCGTGCAGCAGGTGGTTGGAGTCATCCGAGGCTTTCAGTGCAAGGTTGATGCAACTTGCTTCTCTGCGAAGGTTAGGTGGAGAGATGCCGCTGAGAATCGGTAGCAATTCAGTGGGCGTAGATCTAATGCACCCAGTTATAATGCGCATGCTGTTGTTCAGGGCTGTGTCTACCTTCTTTGTGTGGCTGCTGTTGTGCCAGGCAGGAGAGCAGTACTCAGCTACCGAGAAGGCTAGAGAAAGCACAGAGGTGCTTAAGACGGTGAAATTTGCACCCCAGCTAGTGCCAGCTAGTCTTCGTAGGAGGCTGTTCCTTGCTTGGATTTTTGCTGCTGTTTGTTCGAGATGTTGTTTGAAGGTCAGTGAGCGGTCAAGGACAACTCCTAGATATTTTGGGCTTTTCTCAAATGGAATAGTTTTGTCTTCGCACTTGACGTCGATTGTTATGTTGGCAAGGCGATTGGTGAGGTGGAAAATGCTGCTCACTGTCTTGGTGATGCTAAGTTTTAACCTCCAGTCTTTGAAGTAGCAGTTCAGCTTGTTCAGATCATTCGATAGTGTAGTTTCTATTGCTTTGATGTCTGTGGAGCAATGCATAATAGCAATGTCGTCTGCGTATATATACTTTTTGGCAGTTGTACATGGCAGGTCAGCTGTGTAGATGTTAAATAGCATTGGAGCCAGCACCAAACCTTGTGGGACACCATTCTTAAGGTAAAATTTCCTGGAGGTATCGTTGCCCAGTGTTAAGGTAAATGATCTGTTAGAGATTAGTTCTTGGATAAAGAGGACCATTTTCTTGTTTGGGATAATACGAAGCAGTTTGAGTATGAGTCCTTTATGCCAGCTGCTGTTAAGTCCACAAGAACAGCACCCGCTTTCTTTTTTTCTTGGAAGCATTGTTCAATATCATCAACCATACTTACCATGCAATTTCACCTCTGACAGCCATGATCACACTGATCTCTCCATCTGCTTTCTCAAAGTAGGGTTTCTTAACTCCTACAGCAGAAAGACAATGACAGACTTGTTTTCTTCTAATTTTCTATTCATTTGTAGGTTTCGTTTCACACCTCTCCTCACCTCTCCCGACCTCGCACCACTTGATTGGCCACTCTGCCTCTCCCCTCCTCCCCCCTCCTGGCTTTTGTTTCCCCATGCTTTATTATCTTTGCTGACTACCCTATCTTTCTTACACCCGAAGAAGGCTCCACAGCCGAAACGTTGTGTCTCTTTTCTTCTTTTTACAGCTTGGAATAAACCTATTACTTGTTTCTTTGCAAGACATAGCAGTGTCAGACTTAAACTAAAAAATAGATGCAAAACAAAAGTGTTTTTTTACATATTGTAGGGCTACACACTCTGCACTGAGGCATATCTTAAAATGATTGTAATTATAAATTTCACTTTTCTTTAAGATCATAGTACACAGCCCGATTTATGTGCAGTCAGTTGCATTCAGTTTTATTACATACTGCCTAGGTACACTGTTCCTGTCACGCCTTCTCCCCACCACATTCTCACATGGAAGCGCACTCGCACTAATCACACTCCAGTCCCGAGCACTTCTGCTAAACGACACCGCTCCTGCCAATCAGCCAACCACGACACTCCATCAATCAGCGCACCTCCTCCTTTGCACAATACTTAAACCCTCCAGAAGCCCCTGTTCTTTGCCTGGTATTGGTTGTTCATTTGTATACCTACCTCGCCTTAGATTCTGTTTTCCTGCTTGCTCTTTGTTACCAATCACGGAACTCTCTTTCGACTTTGTCTACTGTCTTGCCCCTTCGGATTTGGAAGCGTACTCGTTGACCTTCACCTTTTGACTCACGGAACTGCCTTTTTGACTACGACTTCAGCCTTGCCCTATTCTGGATTGGAAACCTTCTCTCCTGCCTTTTTCTACGATCTTCTGAACTCGACTCGGACTTCGCCTCCCGTCTAGCCCCCTTAGGTACTGCATAGGGTCCATCTTCCCGTTTCCTCAGCGGGTCATTCCTGACAATTCCAGTCCATGAGGGCTACTAATAAATACTAAAGTATCAATAGCTGAAGACCTTTGCAAAGTGTTAAATTGGTTCATTTAAGCTAATGATCAGCTCAACAGGATTTTTAAGAGCAGAGGTAGAATGAAAACCCAGACACTATGGCAAAGAATTGTGCTATACTTGCGAAATGTGTCATGGTTTAAAGGTGAAATTTAAAGCCTACATTTCTCTGGCTCACAGTGCACTAGATTCATGAGGAGGAGATTAGGTTTTAACACTGATCTGTTTACAATAAATCAATTATTTTTAATAAGTGACTAAACAGTTCACAGTTTTTAATAGATTGTGACATTGAGCTGCACAAGATAAGATTTTATTACCCATTCTGTGCAGTCTTCTATATGGTAGAATAAAAATCCTCCAATCTCAGATTTGGTTTTGACTATATTTATTAAATTCCTGGTCGATGCAGTGCCTCTGTGGCTAAGGATCTGCGCCTATGACTGGAAGGTTGCCGGTTTGTATCTCACAGTCGGCAGAGAAATCCTACTCCGTTGGGGCTCTGAGCAAGACCCTTAACCCCAACTGCTCCAGGGGTGCTGTATAAATGCCTGACCCTGCGCTCTGACCCCAAGCTTCTCTCCCTGTCTGTGTATCTCATGGAGAACAAGTTGGGATATGTGAAAAAAGACATTCCTAATACAAGAAATTGTATATGGCCAGTAAAGTGATCTTATCTTAAAGTGATGTGTTCACAGGTCTGGTGTTGGAGGATCACTGTATGTGGATTTTCTCATTCTTTTTGAAGCAGCAACATCTGAAGAGCTGGGACAAGTTAAGAGTTAAGTAGGTCCAAGTAGGCTGCAATGAGCTGAATTAGGTAGTTAAGAGCCCAGCTGTACTGAAAACCTGTAGATATACCTCCTTCTAAAGGGTCCCTACATTCAGGTAACATCTAGCTATTTTGAGACAAACGTATTACATATTTTTAGAAACTGCTGTTTCCACCTTTGGAGAAATAACACTCCCAGAGTCTTTGGATAACTAGAAAATTCCATGCAGAAATTATCTCCAATTTATGCATGTAACAGTACATCAGAAGGGCTGCATACATCAGTGATCCTTAGTGATTTGTCATAATTAAATGTAGGCTTTAAGATAAACCTATAAATATACATTACCCTTATGCATTTCTGACAACATTAAATAATAAATAGTCATTCCAAAACCATTTTTTTCAAACACCAG
Organism: Atractosteus spatula; assembly: GCF_055471065.1. NCBI lineage: Eukaryota > Metazoa > Chordata > Actinopteri > Semionotiformes > Lepisosteidae > Atractosteus > Atractosteus spatula. The sequence continues at coordinate 15,791,823 of NC_142707.1, forward strand.
TTGAAAGGGGATGAGACTTCAGGTGAGATAAACCAACAAACTTAACATCTGTTTTTGATTCCTAGTGTGGTCTGAAATTATGATCCTCAAAGAGCTGAACTGATAAAACAAGATGAAAATTCAGATGTTAATACCCCATATATTGCTAAACATGAGGGACGAAACAGGTTTCAAAAGGTTTCCTGTGCTGTCACTAAAAAATCATTCTACTTACTGGTATTCTGTTGCTGTCAGTGAAGAATGAAGGCAAAAAATCCTCCACAGTTAGTTATGAAATCTGTGTACAAGCAAACAAATCAGCTAATGTACAACTGTTTCAAATTCTCCTCTTTTCTGTGCAGAATTACAGTATTGTGAAGTAAATGACAGATTTTAAGTAATTACGCCCTCCATTAAGGTTTAAAAGTATTAACCTTTTTTCACATATATGAAGGTGTAAACAAACCACTGCCTTGTGCTTTAACATAAATGTGTGAAGAACACTTCTGACACACAAAATGCTCTGCTACAATCTTTGAGCAAAAGAAGACAAAATGGATGAATGGATTTAAATATTAGCATATAGTTCTTGAAAGAGACAGTGATGATGGTGTCAGAGTCGTCATCCCTCCTCTAGAGGGCACTCTGACCTTTTTGTATTTTAGTTTAATCATTACGTGCACCTGTTTCCTATTTTCCTCCTCTCTACTTAAGTTTGGCATCTCCAGATTTTAGGGCTCGGTATTGGAAGATGGACACCACAAGGCTGGCCTATCACCCGGGCTCGCAGGTAGCCCGAGGGCAGGTCTTATTCCCCGGCGTCCTGACCATCTGGGTAACTCCAAATGCGTATGCAAAGACGTCCATTTGCAATGAAGCAAGACACTAAGTGCTGAGAAGGATGCGCACCATCTGAGAGAACTACTGTTCACTATGGGAAGTCACAGGTGCATACGTAAGTGGAAGGGCGCAAGATTAGGATCCTACCTTCCTCCTGAATTTGTGTTATATGTTTTAGCATTATAACTTCATCAACAATTACATTATTTTCCAAGGAGTTTTCATCGAGGTGTGAACACATTTTTCTTCAAACAACCACATCCAGACTCCAAGCAGGTCCAAAAAATATCAGTGATTCAGAATCAGGCTGTTATTCCGTTACAAAGTGACAAAATAAAACAAAGCAGATGGGTATGTGAGCCATTTTTTACTTCCAGTTTCAGCAGACTGGAATCAAAGAGAGATGGCCAGAGAAAAAAGCTGGAGATGGATGGCCTATTTCAGGTAAAGGCAATACAAATACATCAAAGGCAAAAGCAATAAGGAATAACTGAAATGAAATCCTTGGGTGAATGTCAGCTTTGCATTGCTGGAAATAATTGAGCAAGGCATTTTTAAATAAATGACTCCTGAAAACAAACGAGGTAATATCATACTATACCATATAAGATACTAGAGAACAAGTAATAGGTTTATTCCATGCTGAAAAAAGAAGAAAGAAAACACAACATTTCAGCCGTGGAGCCTTCTTCAGGTGTGAGAAAGACCGGGCAGTAAGCAAAGGTAATGTAGTGGGAGAACAAAAGCTGGGAGAGAGGAGGAGCGAGGGGCAGGAGCAGGGGACAGAAAGAGAGTCCAATCAAGAGGTGTGAAGTCAGGATAGGTGTAGAGAGGTGTGAATTGAAACCTGCAATGAATAGAGAGAATTTAGAAGAAAAGTAGTCTGTCCTTAAGAGAAGGGGGAAGGTGTGATCCTAGCTGCAGGATAATTTTAACGAAGCTAGGTTGTGGTGAAAAGGATCCGTTGCAGATGCAGGAAACCTGGGCGGTGAGTAGGCGGACAGAGCAAATCCAGGAGCTGAGTCGTAATCCGAAGGCGTAAGGTAGGTCAAGATCCGATAAAGGCACTGGTGGCGAACAATCCAGAACGAGAGACAGGTACGTGGTCGAAACAAGAGCTGCAGGGTCAATATCGAAAAATAGTCACTGGTAGCAAACAATCCAAGGGTCGAGACGAGAATCGTAGTCCAAAGGCAAAAGGCGAAGTCAGAAAATCCAGAAAGGCAAAAGGGAAAGAAACGCTAGGTAGAGCAACACGTTATGAACTCAATACTGAGCAGTGATATGCGGGTAAGGGAGGCTTAAATAATGCAGCCTGCCGCACGGTAAGGCGTCTGATGAGAATTAACACGTGCGGCGGCGTTTGTAATTATCACCCTGCTGCTGGGACTGATTAGACCTTTTAGGAGCTGGTCTGGGCCAGTTAGTGGTCGTGACAGTACCCCCCCCCCCCTTCATGGGCGGCTCCCAACGCCCGAGACGGTCGCTAGGGAAAAATAAGGATGAAAATCGGTGATGAGAGCTGGGTCGAGAATATCTCCCTCCGGAACCCAAGATCTGTCTTCCGGTCCATACCCTTCCCAATCCACAAGATACTGAATGGTATTACGGTGCCATCTTGAATCCAGGATCTTATTAACTGTATATGCCGGACGCCCCTGAATAGTACGAGGAGGTGGTGGACGAGCAGGAGGGGCCACCAGGGGTGAACGGTGAAATGGTTTCAAAAGAGAGACGTGGAAAGCGGAATGGATTCTGAAAGTGGGGGGGAGCGCTAGTCGGTAGGTGACTGGTGTAATTCGTGAGAGGATCCGGAAAGGACCTATATACTTGGGGCCTAGCTTCTTGGAGGACAGGCGCAAGGGTAAGTTCTTGGTGGCCAGCCAGACGAACTGACCTTTCCTGAACCGAGGGGCAGGTCTACGACGTCTGTTGGCAAAAGCGGCCTGGCGCTGAGTTGACTTGAGAAGAGATGTTCTAGCCACCTTCCAGATCCTCCTTAACTTCGAGATGTATTGTCACAGAGAAGGAATTGTTGTAACCAGAGGGGCGTCAGAGATGAGGGAAGGTTGGTAACCAAAGGAGCAAAGGAAGGGAGAGACACCTGTGGAGGAGGATGTAAGGGAGTTATGAGGGTACTCTGCCCAGGGAAGTAAAGATGACCAGTCATCTTGGGAAGATGAAGTGAAGGCTCTAAGAAAAGCCAGGAGCGTTTGATTAGTTCTCTCTACCTGCCCGTTGGCTTCAGGGTGATATCCCGACGTTAAGGACACATGAGTGCCCAAGGCCTGACAAAAAGCTCTCCAAAAGGCCGAGACAAACTGGGGACCTCTGTCTGAGACCACATCCCTGGGCAAACCATGTAGGCGAAATACGTGCTGGACGAACAGCATTGCCATCTCCTGGGCTGTGGGTAAGGCTGGGAGCGGAGCAAAGTGGGCTGATTTGGAAAATCGATCGGAGACCACCATGATAACCGTATTACCTTGACTGCTGGGGAGATCCGTGATGAAATCCACCGCTATGTGAGACCAAGGGCGGTAGGGGACCGGGAGGGGGTGCAAGAGACCCATCTTCCTGGCACGCGGGGTCTTGGTTCTGGCACAGGTAGGACATGCTCGAATATAGTCTGCTACATCCGCTCTCATGGTAGGCCACCAGAAGTCCCTACTCAGGAGATCCAAAGTACGTTTGACCCCAGGGTGGCCTGCGAACTGTGAGTCATGACTCCACTGTAAAACTGCCGAATGTAAATTATCCACCACAAACAATTTGTCCACGGGGCAATGGAGCGGGATGGTAGTCTTGTCCAGGGCCCGCCTGACTTGATCCTCAATCGAGCAACGAACTGCTGCCACGACACGGTTAGTTGAAATTATCGGTTCGGGTGCATAATCCAGATCCGGGGGGTCGTGAAGTCAAGAAAGAGCATCCGCCCTACCATTCTTAGATCCAGGGGTATAGGTGATCACGAAGTTGAAGCGCGAGAAGAACAGAGACCAGGGAGCTTGACGTGAATTGAGGCGTTTAGCCGATTGGATGTAGGCCAAGTTCTTGTGGTCCGTGATTATAACAAAAGGATGCTGAGCCCCCTCCAGCCAGTGCCTCCATTCCTCAAGGGCCAGCTTGATAGCAAGGAGCTCGCGATTACCCACGTCATAATTCACTTCGGCAGGAGAGAGCTTCTTGGAGAAGAAGGCACATGGATGTAGAACCTGTCCTTCTTCCTGACGCTGGGAGAGGACTGCCCCAACCCCATAGGCAGAGGCATCCACTTCCACTACAAAGGGCCGGGAGGGATCCGGGTGATGGAGAAGAGGAGCAGTGCTGAAGAGGTGCTTTAAGCGTAGGAATGCCTTGTCCGCCTCCGGGTTCCACTTACCTCGGCCAGGTCGGTTGCGAGTTAGAGCAGAGATGGGCGCCACAACTGAACTAAAGTTCCTAATGAACCGCCTATAAAAATTAGCAAAACCCAGAAAACGCTGGATCTGCTTTAGATTGCGCAGAACTGGCCAGTCGTTAATGGCTGCTACCTTAGATGAGTCCATGGCCACACCCAGAGGAGAGATACTGTAACCGAGGAAATGGATCTTGGAGACATGGAACACACATTTTTCCAGCTTAGCATAGAGCCTATTGTCAATCAATCTTGACAAGACCTCCTGTACATGGCGGACATGATCCTGAGGGTTGGTAGAAAAAATCAAAATGTCATCGAGATATACCAGAACAAAGCTACCAATAATGTCCCTAAAAATATCATTCATAAAGGACTGGAAGACAGCCGGAGCATTGACAAGGCCAAAGGGCATGACCTGGTATTCATAGTGCCCATGCGTAGTCATAAAGGTTGTCTTCCATTCGTCCCCCTCCCGTATCCTGATAAGGTTATAAGCCCCACATAAATCCAATTTCGAAAAGATGGTGGCTCCACGTAAGGACTCCAAAGCTGCTGGAATTAGAGGCAGAGGGTAGCGATGTTTAATTGTGATGGAGTTCAACCCCCTGTAGTCGATGCATGGGCGCAATGAGCCATCCTTCTTTTCAATAAAAAAGAAACCAGCACAGGCAGGAGGAGAGGAGGGGCGAATAAAACCTGAGTCCAGGGCTTCCTTAATGTAGTCTTGTAAGGCCTGATTCTCCTTTTGGGTTAAAGGGTAAATGCGACCCTTGGGGGGGAGTGATCCTGGCAATAAATCGATGACACAGTCACAAGTTCGATGAGGGGGAAGCAAGAGAGCCTGTTGTTTATCGAATGCCTGTTTCAGGTGAACGTATTGAGGTGGAATAGAAGGTGGAGAATCCACAGGGAGGATAGCGGCGGAGACCTAAACAGGGAGGCGACAACAATTGGCATGGCAAGTGTGACTCCAGGCAATGATCTCATTCTTCGCCCAGGAGATGTGGGGGTCGTGTTTCCTGAGCCAGGGAAGGCCCAGGATCAGCGGGTAGGCAGGCGAGTCCAGGAGAAGAAATGAAATATCTTCCGTATGAGTGGCCCCAACCCTGAGAGAGAGCGGGATGGTTTGCAGAGAAACCTGAGCAGGGGTGAGTGGAGAACCATCCAGGGCTAGAATGCTGACGGGGGGTGACACAGAAACCACGGGGATATTCCATCGGTGGACGAAGGAAGCGTCTATGAATGATCCTTCTGCACCTGAAACAACAAAAATCGACAGGGGAAGATGAGTATCAGACCATGACAATTCCGCCGAGTGCCCGAAGAGGCTGGGGAAAAAACAGCACTGCTGACCTTAGCTGAAGGCTGCGGTAGAGCACGAGGTGCAGACGGTGGTCTTGAAGGACAAGTAGCAAGCTGATGGTTAGGAGAAGCACAGTACAAACATCGTCCCTCTCGGCGGCGCCTTTCCTTTTCTTGAAGGGAAAGAGGAGCATGTGGCAGAGCTGGCAAAGCAGGAAGCGATGCCTTGGGAGGGCCATGTCTGCATCCAGTGGGTCTGTCTGCTTTCCTGATTCTGATGCGGGTGTCCAATTCCAGGACCTGGGAGATCGCTGCTTCCAGGGAATGAGAGTGGATTGGCATGAATACCAAGTGTTCCTTCAACTCCTCTGACAAACCCTTACAGAAAAGGCAAACAAGCGCCTCTGGGTTACAGGCGGACTCAGTGGGAAGAGACTGAAATTCCTCCACATAATCCTGTAGAGGTCTAGGTCTAGGTTCATCACCCTGATGAATTGCTGAGAGCCGAAGGTGAACCAGGTCCAGATTGTTCTGCGAAAAACATGCCTGAAGACGATCCGCAAAGCTATTGAAATCCATGGGTTGCGAATCTGCTATGGTCCAAAAAACAGAAGCCCAATCAAAAGCCTTGCCTGTCAACAGGGAGATCGCGACGTAGGAAAACGCTCTGGATGCAGATGAAAAGAGAGGTAGCATTGAGTGAATCCTCTGCAACCAGAAGGATTTCCATCATATTTTTCAGGAAGAACAAACGGTAAGGCTGGGGGGGGGCGGGGCTGCGGCTTGAGCGGAAGAAACTGCAGGAGGAGCTGTTGAAGGTGCTGGGGGCACCGGGGGTGACGAAAGCCAGGCAACGTGATTGGTAAGAAGTTGAACAGACTGCTGTAACTGAGATAGAGCTTGGGAGTGCTGGTGGAGGAGGGAGTGAAAAGCTTGCGCATCCGCAGGATCCATACTGTATGGCTCGGTATTCTGTAACGAAGCTAGGTTGTGGTGAAAAGGATCCGATGCAGATGCAGGAAACCTGGGCGGTGAGTAGGCGGACAGAGCAAATCCAGGAGCTGAGTCGTAATCCGAAGGTGTAAGGTAGGTCAAGATCCGATAAAGGCACTGGTGGCGAACAATCCAGAACGAGAGACAGGTACGTGGTCGAAACAAGAGCTGCAGGGTCAATACCGAAAAATAGTCACTGGTAGCAAACAATCCAAGGGTCGAGACGAGAATCGAAGTCCAAAGGCAAAAGGCGAAGTCAGAAAATCCAGAAAGGCAAAAGGGAAAGAAACGCTAGGTAGAGCAACACGTTGTGAACTCAATACCGAGCAGTGATATGCGGGTAAGGGAGGCTTAAATAATGCAGCCTGCCGCACGGTAAGGCGTCTGATGAGAATTAACACGTGCGGCGGCGTTTGTAATTATCACCCTGCTGCTGGGACTGATTAGACCTCTTAGGAGCTGGTCTGGGCCGGTTAGTGGTCGTGACAATAATTTTGGTTTCAGTAGTCTTTCTGATGTAGTTCGGAAAACCATTTTTGAGAACACAGACAGAAAGATTAGAGTGGTCATGGCCGTCAGAGGTGAAATGAGAGACAATGGGCTTGGAGAGATCTTTAATCTTCACAGCCCTAACATGTTCTCTGAAGCGGTCTCCGAGTCTCCTTCCTGTTTCTCCAATGTAGATGGCTGGGCATTTACTGCAAGAGATACAGTAAATAAGGTTGCTGGAGGTACACGATGCCATCTGGGTGATCTGGAACTGTCCTGAGGGGCCTTGAATAAGGGTGGTGTTAGATGTGTACTTGCAGGTGATACAGTGAGCTCTGTTGCAAGGGAAAGTGCCTGTTGTGGATGGTTGCTGAGGGCGGTCAAGGGAACTGTGAACAAGAAGGGTACGCAGATTAGGTGGTTGGCAATATGAGATGATAGGGTGGTCAGAAAAGAGGGCCCCAATGGAGAGATCATCCTGTAGGATTGAAAAGTTGTTGTTAATAGTCCTGAGGATAGGAAGTGTGTTGGGGTGGTAGGGAAGCACCAAAGGAATGCGGTTGTTACGACGGGGGTTCCTGATTGAGTTGATGGTCCAAGGGGTGTTTTTGGCTAGGGAAAGGGCCCTGTCAATAACATTGTTGGGGTATCCTCTGTTGATGAAAAAGGAGTACATTTTGAGGGATTGGTTCTGGAAGTCAATGCCGTCGCTGCATAATCATCATAGTCGAAGGGACTGTGAAAAAGGGAGAGAGTTTTTAGTGTGTTTGGGGTGAAATGAGCTATACAGGAGATAGCTGTGTGAATCTGTGAGTTTGTAATAGACTGAAGTGGATGGAGAAGTTGATACCCACCTGATATACTATACTATGTGTGTTTATATAGCATTTTCCTTCTATAAGGGATCTCAAAATAATTTACATATAGTATCCCGAGGAGTCCACTATTTCATCTGCTACTAAATTGCAGCACCAACCTTGAAGAAAATCTTTCTGCACAGGATGGCAATACAGAAGATAAGAAGGAGAAGTGGAAATTTACATCACCAGTTGAATTATGAAGGAAATATGGGTAGGTCAGATTAAGCAAACCCAAAGGAGAATTTAGCTAGAAAACTATTGTTATGAACAGTGCCGTGGGATATTTAACATGTCCAAGTAACCGGGATCTTAGTTCGACGTCTGTTAACTGTTTAAGATCTCATCTGAAGGATGCCATCTCCAACAGTGTAGTGTCGCCACACTGGGGGTACTGGCATTGGTTTGGAGATTCTGGTCCATAGAGAAGTGTGCCATCTACTGGTCCAACAGAACCCTTCTAGTAGCTCCTGATTTCCCTTAGTCTCAGCACTGTACAGAACCATCCTTGGTTAGGTCTGAGATGTAATGAAATCCAGCTGCAAAATGGTCATTCTGCTTTAATCTTTTTTAATGTTAAGTTGCCATTTACGGTTGTTAATTTACAGTCTGTTCATTGGTTTCTTCCAGAAATGTATAGCCATTTTCATCACTATTTATGAAAAGGTGGAAATGAAAAATAACTTGCAGCCAAAGAGTAAAGCTCATGGGTTTATTTCTAGATCTGTCTTAGAGAAACAATAAGAACATAAGAGAGGTCAGAAATGAAAGGAGGTGATTCTTGGATATTCATCTGGGATCTTGTAGCATATTGATCAATATAAATCATCAGGCTGCTTTTTGAAGCAGCATCCACTTGTAAAACATGATTTTACAGCTTTTTACAGTGACACACTGCTGCTGATATATTAATGTAGACAAGTCTACTCTTTTTTCTTTTTTGTATTAAATCCATTTCCAGTTTAATTTGCTGCTCTGGTCCTAGATTCCATTTTTATTCTAATAACTGGTGGTAGATAAAAACACCAAAAAAGATCCACTAATTGTCCAGGTTTGTGCTTTTTGTATGTATTGCAGTAGCTTGACATAAAAATACACATTACAACATACAGTAAAAATGCAAAGAAGACTTATCTAGGGCAAATTGTTAAAGAAAATCATAAGCTGATCTTTTTCTGCAGGTCTGTTTCAGGCACAGTTTGTGCGATGGTAACCAGCTGAGATTTGTCACTTTTTGGGCCTGCCTTTAAAGCATGAATTTAAGAGAAAAACATAGATGTTATAGAAGTTTTTTTTCTTTTTCCTTAATAAATGCCATCTACAATGAAATAACACCAATTGGGTTGATTGTACAAGCCTACAAGTGGTGAAACTTCAGTGAGAGGGAAGAAAGAACATGCAGTACAGGCAGAAAAGAATCAAATCAAACTACAAAACTTTTTTTTTATGTTGTTGCAATCATAAATGTATATCCACAGTGGCTGTAAGACTATTGAAATACTTACAAGTAACTCCTCTTTGAGGTAACTGGCACATTGAATGTAGAAAATGAACCTTTTCAAATCCTGGAAAGATCTGAAAGAGACAGCAGAGCACAAATAGTAAGAAAATTGAGATCCCCACTGAACAAATCCAATCCACTAGAAAAGGAATTTCCACTAACGACTCAAATTATTTGTTGTTTTTTTTTCAGAGAAGAGAAGGCAAGAAGGTTGTACTGAGTCCCTTTCAAAAGGTGTTCATAGATTTGTCTTTATGGACAGATTTTTCTTAGGCATTGACAACTGCTGCCATTTGGGTTTGAAATCTGAAATGAACATGATTGCAGCAGAACTTTGTATTGTGTGCTTTCATTAAGTGTTCTTTTGAGGCTATACACAGAATAACAACTGCACATCCTTGTACCTTTTTTAAATATATGGAGGTGGTTCCAAATTATAAGTAAGATATTTTGGTGGAGTGTTGTATATTGGTGGAGTAAATTAGCATTATTTTGTCATTTGTCATTGCATCCTGTTTTATCCACAACCCAACAATATTGAAAACTCCATGAAATTATTAATGAATAACTGAAACCTTTCATAGTAGTTTTCCTTCGTACCTATCTATCCATTTTCAAACCTCTTTCTCCAATACAGGGTTGTGGGGGAGCCAGAGCCTGTCCCAGCAAGCAATGATCAAAATACACTATGGACTCAATGCCAGTATGTTGCAGGGCAAACACACAGACACAAACACGCACACACTCACACAAAGGCCAATTAACCTATCGGAATGTCTTTGGACTGTGGAAGGAAACCACAACACCCAGAAAAACGCCACATAGGAGAACATACAAATCCATGCCGATAGCATCCAGGGTCTGGAACTGATTCCCGGGCCCCAGCACTGCAAGACAGCAATGCTAACTACTGCACTAATAACTAATATGCAGCCTCTTCACTAAATAAGTGAAAATGTAAAAATATATTTACAGTAGCTGTACAGACATTATTCTGGGCAAAGCTATATGAATCTTTTTGGAGGGAATCTGTAAAAATGTGTCCAAATACATCTGTGCACATGGAATTTCTGAGTTCACAGTAATTGTCATTTAAGAGGCTAGGTGCTGAAATATTAATAAAGTTAAAGGAATATTAAAGGAAAGTAGAATGTAATTTGTGCCTGCTGGGACACTTACTTGAGTACATAATTTAGAGACACCACATCTGTGGTGTGAAAACCCAAGCAACGTACACAGGTAAGTATGGACATTTCACTATCAATGTTCTTGGTTCAGAGTTTGCACTAACCTCACTCAATAACCGTTAGGGAAAACAAACTTCACTCTTGTATACCACTAGAAAAACATTCTACATTGAAAAGAGCATGCCTTTAAACAGAACAGTATCTGAAGAAACACAAAGAACACAGGTAGTCCTTTGGATAAAACTATAAATGTAAAAGAAAGTTTGTGCCCTTAGTCCCCAATGATAATTACTTTATTACAAAAAATCTGTGATTACACCACCCTATTACACCACCCTTATGACGTCTCATAAAAAGGGAATCTGATACAAAACAAAATACTGCTTGGTCTGATTTTACACTCGTACACAATCATAACAAGGGAATTTCACAGGGAATGTTATTATTCTATAAATGATAGTGGTATAACTCCATCTGATCTGAGGAAGTGAGCTATTTAGATGTAATAACTGTTTCCTGTTCCAAAATAATCAGATGCAGCCCACAACCAGTATGAAGGACAATGAGCAACATGGATACAATTAAAAAGGACAGTATGTTAGTTTAAATTGGTGATTGGACAGTTACTGTTTAAAGCAGGTGTAGCTGCTGCACATAGTCCCCAGCAGAATGAATGAGGCCAGATCACCTGTCTTCTTTCAGAAACAATTGTATGTCATTTTAGAAAAAAAAAGGTTGAAAATAATCACTCCTGACTTTTATCCACTGGAATCCATTATCCACTGGAATAATGTCAACACAGGTTTTCTGCAACACCAAAACTGGAAACTATAAAGGGATTGTATCCATTATGGCCACATCAATCCGCAAACTCTGAAGTATCACCTTATGAGTGTTAAGCACATTTCCTGTTCCTTTGTTCAGGTGAAATCCTGTCCTCTTTTGAAATCAATGGCTGAATACATCTGCATAGCAATCTTCCACCATCTAAGTTTTAATAAATAGCAACTGCTGGTCCTTTGATTGCATTGCATCTGGTTGAGAAAATGGACAATTTCAGCTAGTTCAAGAACATGGTCTTCCTTTAACTCTCCAACCTCTCAATGCAGCACACCAGCTCAAAAGCAATTATAATAAAATAGGGTTCTTAATAAAAGTAACAAATAGTATCACAAGCAGCTGGAGGTCTAATATGGTCATGTGTTCCTAAATTGGTTTATCACTATTAAGAATTAATAGTCAAATTAAGAGTCAAAATTATTCAGTTTCTCATTATTTACAAAGTACATAACAAATTACATTAATTGTCTCACAGATGCATGAGAAAAGATCAAATGTATTTTTTCGTTTATATTCTACTTCCTGATTAAATTTTAAATTCCTACCAACTGATGTCACCAAGTAACCTGTCTCTTTAATCCGGTCAGCTCTTTCTCCTAAAGTCTTAGTAATACAAAACTCTCTGGCACAGAAGAAAGAAGAGAAATTACTTTTTCAGCACCTTTTCTTGTTTTTAAATTTGGAGAATTAAAGCAATTGAAAAAGTTCCGACAGCTAAAGTGAGAGTTATTGACCTTATTGTCTCTTCGCTTTGTCCTTTACAGTTGAGCAATCGGTAAAAACACTTTCTCAGGGAGCTTTGTCTTCTTGTTCTGTATCCACTCATCAGAGAGAATGTGAAACACTGCCCGAATGAGAGATTTTTGACTGCACTACCTGTAAATGTAGATCTGTCTTCCTAAGAGCTATGAACATGCAATTTGAATTGAAAGCAACATGGATGCATTTCTAAGAAGGAGAAAATTTTAAAACAAATTTTAAAAACTACTTGTTTAACATGACAAGTTATCAATTCCTTTTACCGCTTTGCTGTCAATCTTGATATATTAAAATTAAAATCTGATTATTTGTCAGCCAGGACTATGAAAAGACATTTAGTCTTAGTGCAATGTTAAGTAGGGATTCTTAATTTTAAAAATGTACCCCTACATCTAACTATGCCACCAGATTGTGTTAATGTTACTGTTGTTTTATTTTCCTTATTTTTATAACACATGCCAATAAGAATCGTTATTCATCGTTTGTTTGGTATAGAAAAGGTGACAGTCTCATAAATAGCTTTTGCTACCCTACATCACAATGATTCTTATTCTGTCTATAAAAAATATAGAAAATGATCTCACTCATTGTGAAGCAAAATATATTTAAAGACCAAGGGATCATTCCAAATTCATTTCCTTGTTCTATGGTGATGGTAAAATCTGGAGCAAGAGGTGCTGGATAGATAACCAATGTAAGTATAATGTTTAATAAAATGTTGATGGATGTGTTGTCAAAAAGTAATATTTCTGGAAACTAAGAAAGAATGCTTTGATTAGACTCATACCTGACTCATTAAACCAATATGCAGATCAGAAACGTGGTAGAAGGTTCCTTCTGTTTCATGAAAGTGTCAGGCTTTTATTGCAAATATTCTAAATTATTCTACCTAGTTGAGCCCCTGTGCGTTCTAGTTTAGTGTCACTAGTGACTCATGGCTGCAGTAGGGAGTTTGCACAGCATGGATCAGAATCGACTGAAAGCGCGATTCAAAGAAGCTGGAAACAAATCACTGGAAGGCTAAGGCTGAACTCAGAATTGTTTGTTCTTCTTTGATTTAGCCAGTATTTTATACTCTGTCTCTTTCATTACACTTATGAGTAGCATCCACAGACAGTTGAAGGAATCAAAGAAATGTTTTTAAAGGACACTCTAAGCAGAGTGAGAGTGTGTGAAAAAAATGATTGCACATGTTTATTTTAAAGAACATACTCACGAAAAGATCATCAAAATGGCACCCGCAAACAGTCCGACAGCTTATTATCCAGATTCACAGACTTGTTGGAGAGTCCTCTGATCTGCCTGCATCTATGCTAGCAAAACTATTTCTACCACTAACTCACTCAGATGACAACTAGATAATTGTTAACAGCTAATTGAATTAATTAGCTGCAGGATTATATTAAAATTCTCAATATACATGTTCACACATTGAAGTATGATAATATAAATTGGAATATATATTCCAAGACAAGTATAGTATGTATTGTAATATTACATTAAAATAAGAATTTGAAAATAAAATAAGATATTTTTTGGAAATTAAGGAATGGCAACAAGTGCAAAAAAGGCAATCTGATTGCTGTGAATTGTCACGGATATATTGGAAAATGCTGAGCAGACAACACAAACATATACAAAAATACATTCCAATAAATATTTTTTCTTTACAAGGAAACATGACCTGGTTACATGAACCTAATCATGTTCTAGTAAAGTACAGCTTCCCTTTCTTTGCAGAGTTTTAAAAGCTAATCACATGCATATATTAATTTAGAGAAGGGCTGCCTTCATAGTCTCAGATTCTATGTAGTAGAAACCCTTGGGGATCACCTTTAAAACATATCTTAACTAAAGAGATCCAAATCCCTTTGGAGTTCCACTGCATTACAGAAAAACTATTCTTTGACTTAGGCTGTTAGTAATACAAAATATAGATGGAAAGCTATTAGTATCAGGTAAATAATTCATACAACGCTTGGAAGGTTATATGCAACATTCTAGTGACTTTCTATTGACACAATAAACATAAACAAAAATAAACAACAATGAATTCTCAGGAGAACAATATGGGTGTCTTCTTACTGATGTTATCTATTACCCAAGATAAATATGGAGCCTTGATTTATGTGGATTTGGGTTTATGTCTTTTCCCACACTACTATTCCTTTAGGATATTTTGTATTGAAGAAAAGGAGAGACATTATTTTTAGACTGTTAACAAACCACTTTCAACGAGATGAGTAATACTGTGACAAGAGCAGCCAGTCTGAACCAAATAATTATACACCTTTAAGTCTTATTTCTGTCACATCTAAGTTTAGAGAAACAATGATTAGAAGTAATCTAGAGAATTATCTGTTCTCTAAAATTATGAAGGGCCATACAATATGGATTGAAAAAGGTAGAACTTGCTTGACTAATTTATTAGACTTGAATTGCAGCAATCATCATGGATATAAACAGAATGTATGATACGTTGTCATTAGGTCTGTGTGAGCATGGTCAGTTCCTGGATCACAGGGAGACCTCCTGGGAAAAACTAAGGTTGCTGCTGGAAGAGGTGTTAGTGGGGCCAGCAGGGGGTGCTCACCCTGCAGCCCGTGTGGGTCTTAATGCCCCAGTATAGTGATGGGGACACTATACAATAAACAGGTGCTGTCATTCGGATTAGATGTAAAACTGAGGTCCTGAGTAGATGTATAGAACATTGAGCATGAACTTTTATTCACCACAGTTAAGATCTGTGTAGACAGAACATGAGTTGTCTTGTAAGTTTCTCTTTTGATGGTTATGCTTTTGTAATATATCTTTGGGGTATCACACCTGCTATAATGCTGCACCCCATGTATAAGTGTTTGGAAAACACTTGGATACATTACAGCATATCTTTGGTTTGCTTTCTGGTATTGTTGAAAAACATTTTTGTGTCAATAACCAAGAGAGTTAGAGGCAGAGGATAAACTATTTTGAAATACAAAAGTAATCAACACAAACATCCTCCTGCAGCTATCTGTGTAGTCTAATGGTCTACATCCACTCCACATACCTAACAAAGTTGCAAATGGGCATGATTTTGCAATGGTTGTGTTAACGAACACACTTTTGCATGTTTTCAAATTATAAGAAATGTGTTTTGGAAAACAAAACATATTTGTTTCAGGCAGTGAACAAGCCATAGGCACAGAATGTTGTACTTGACGTACTTGCTCAGATGTTCAGGTCTATTGGCTTAACTCTAAAATAGAAATCTCTTACATTACCTGTTTTTGTTATAACAGAGACAAACCCTTTGATCCTTGAATAGATACAATTAAACACCATAAGACATACATTTTCTGGCAGATGTGATGCTTTTTATAGCTATATAGGCCAAAACCATGTGGTATTTCATCAGAGCAGTCTACAGCAATATAAACATTTACCGTCTACAGTCTTACTAACAGAATCTGACTAAAAAATGGAAAAGAGCAGTAGTGAACAATCTTCTCACCTTTACATGCTGAGATGTATCAATTTAATGAATGTCAGCCAGGAAAACATCTCCTGGTAAGCATTAGTACATTGATTCAGGACATCCAAGTCTGTAGGTCAGTAATTGGGGGTCTGCTGGGGTTGGTTGTTACGACAGAACGCTCATGCCAGCAGAATAGGACTGATATATCCTCAGGTTCTGAGAGACTCAGAATCCTCAAGCTGGGCTATTTCTGAGAGAATTTTTAATAAATCTGGTCAGAGTTACAGCTTATCTTGAGACAGACTAATGCTGGCAAAATTATTTTTCTCTCACTGCTTTTGGCAAAACACACAGCAAGTGCACATTAATATGGAAGAAAAAAAAGCATGTACCAAGCATGCACAATACTACAGACATCAAGCTATGACAGGCTAACCACCTTTGCAGAGCTTACAGTGACTTGCAAAAGCACTTGCCTGCTTCCGATGACATCTCGTGTTATTGAATTACAAATGGTTGATTGGAATCATCAATCAAATCATTGAAACAGGATAATCTTTAACATTTCAGATATTTTGGCATCACAGATAATGAGTAATAAGAAATTGAAATGGATCAGTGTTATTAAAGGAACTTGCATTTTGTTGAAAAGACAAAGGTTAATTTCACAACACAAGCTGTATACCTGCAGCACATACAATGCACCAGGTTCTACATGACTTGTGTCATACTGTCCCATTTTTCTCATCAAGTCTGGACAAGCATATGTTTGTGCACTGGTCTCCAAGCTCTAGATGCTACTTGCCATACCAGCCCTCCCTGCAAATATTTATTAAATGAGGCAAGTCTGGGGAAAAGG
Source organism: Atractosteus spatula (assembly GCF_055471065.1). Lineage (NCBI taxonomy): Eukaryota > Metazoa > Chordata > Actinopteri > Semionotiformes > Lepisosteidae > Atractosteus > Atractosteus spatula. The sequence goes on from NC_142707.1 coordinate 15,808,286, forward strand.
ACATCCACAACCTACATGCCCACAATTTTCATAATGTGAAAATTTTCATTGCTCAATAAAGCTGGCTAATAGCATAAGTATGTGTATTATCCTTCATGAATTTTGTCACCTCAGGATCAGCATGCAGGAAGGGCAACAGGTGAGGTGCCAGGACTTGATCAATGTAGCACTGTGTAGTCAGGGGTGCTCTCAACATCTGGAGTTTTGTAGTGCCTCCTGTCTAACCACAAATGGTAGTGGCATTTGCATTGTGGCACTGTGTTATTCTTTTTCTATTTTCATCATGCTTGACATTTAACAGGTTAATTCACTTCATGAACTGTACACAAGGATTTTACTGTTTTTGTAACAAAGTCATGTATTTATTATGGACAGTCGGGAACGATCAATTAATCACAATAATGCCTTTTAATCAATATCCAAAATCCATCACATATTTTTATTAAAAAAATACAATGGATGCAGGAATAAAGCTATGAGTTTCATTTGATACTCAGTATATTTAAATACCTTAAGTAAATATGATGGTCATCATTTTATAATAGAAATATATAATTGAATAACAATTGAATACTAACTGTAATAAACACTAGAATAACTAGAAATAGTTTTCCCTAACAACTGACTGTGTCCTAAGTGCATTTTTCACACCATTGTTTTAGCAAATTATTAATGTTATCTTGAAAGCCACAATGAAATTGAAAGAATCCCTACTGGAATACTTTCAACATTATAAATGAGTAAGCCAAGGCCACTGCCAAAAGATCTTTTTTTAAGTTCTTTTGCATGAAACAGAGCACAAGAGATCAAGTTTGTGGCTACTTCTGTTGTTACAGTCCTGCTCATTCTTGATTCAACTCAATCTGCACCAGTCTTACTGCTTGTCAACAACATCAGTGGGAAATAATGCAAATGAGCCTTAATGTGAAGCTACAGCCTTACCTAAACAATCACATGCAGATCACATCTCATATCCTCTCTCTGAGGATTGCAATTAACTCCTTTGTGTGACAATTAGCATACTAATTTTGTGTTAAAGGGCAAGGGAAAAATAAATGCCCTGTAAGTCTGTCCTGGTCTGAGAGTGGTCAGCCCTGCAGGGTTTAACTGTCCTCCTCTCTGCTCTAATAATGCAACATCAGTTTAACGGAATTACAGTGTGCTGTTAACAAGAAGCCATCTTTTTTTATCCATGTGTTTGAAACATACTATGCCTTTGAAATATATATATATATTGTTTCTATGAGTTATTAAAAGGTTGTCAATGAGGGGCCAAGGACCAATTTATTACAAACATGTATTCTTAAAATTTAGCAGGAACACACTAATCAATCAAGCCACCCCTATGATCAGCAATACATCTAGCTCTATCTCATTTATTTCCTTCAGTGGGGTAAGAATGACTATTCAGGATGCTCTAATCATTCTATGCCATACCTTTCTTTCAGAGGTGCTGGGAGCTCTACACAAATCCCAGAAGCCCAACAGCTCCTCAAAGCAAGTCAGCAAATATGTTACCCACATGATTCGTGTTGCCTCTTGTAGATCTTTCCAAATGGGATATTGCCATCTGCCTTGAAGTTCTACAGTCTAGTGCTACATTCTGCACATTTGATTTGATGATGCCATACTAGAAGCTACGGCTCTAGCTGGGTAGGTTCTTTGTGTGTCATACAGGTTGGGATGTCAGAAAAATTCTGTAATGTAAGTTCTTTGGTCTACAGTCTAAAAAAATAATGATTCATATAGGAAAGTCAATGAAATTACTGAATAATACAGACATGCAAAAGAACACTCATTTAAAGGTTAATAAACAAGATCATCCAAATATAATTTTTACATTTCATTAAACAACTCTTTATGTGCACACTGACACCTTGCTAATGTCAGGAACAGTTCTTTCCGGACCCTATGAAGACGACACAATCTGGGGTTGAGTGAGAAAACACGAGGAAAAAAGGCATGCAGGATACGGGGATGAAAACAGGGGGGGTGTGTCCATGAAGTGCTGGTGGTCGGGGGAGGTGTGGCCGAGGCAAACAATCCAGGGATGAGACAAACAGGAAATCCAAAAACAGGACAGAAGTCCAAGGCCAGGCAATCCATCAGAGACAAACGATTAAAATCCAGAACCGGGTCGGGACCAGCAGGGGGCACGGGAACGGGAACTAGAAACAGAAACTAAAACCATAACGGAGCCAGGCGCATCCAGGTCCCGGGCTCACATGATGCGGAAACCAATGTAGAGCCCAGATTAGCGTCCGCGTCTGGCTTTTAAGGGGGAACTGAAAAGGGTCTGGAACAGGGAGCAGGTGCGAAGGATGAAACAAACAAGGAAGGGCTGAAGCGCCCTTAAGAGGAGGGGTTTGCGATCGTGACAGCTAAGGCCTTCCTGCTCGTTAAAAAATGTAATTGCTTTGAGGAAAGGGTCACTTTTAAAAATAAAGGTAAAGGATACCTTGCAACCTAACCACACCTACTAAGAAAAATAATATGTGCTTAATGGGAAAACACTTAAATGAACAAGTAATAGGTTTATTCCATGCTGAAAAACCATTCTGACGCAGCTACCCACCTGAACACTTAAATGAGTTTATTAAATGGTCCCTCTAACTACATAACAATCTGACAGATATCCATACAGATTTGATATACAGTATCTGATACATAGAAGACAGTTGAGGTCTTAAAATAAATACTGTAATTAGGTAGTAGAGTTCACAATGAAGGCACGCAGATAAGCAGGTAAAAATAAACATGTTGCTTGCTTAAAAATATCATTGAGAAAAATAATAAATATTAAATTGATAACTCAAATTGCATTTGAAAATGTCTGAAAAAAGTAGTGTCATATTCAGAATTACTCGAGAATTACTTTTTGCTGTGCAAAAAAGCATTGAGTACTGGGTTCCAGATTCTGAATATTTAAATAATGAGAGAAAATGTTGTGAATATCACTCAAATGTTTTCTCTGCTCCACTTCACACATTGCAGTTGAGTTCCAAACACAAGAACCGTGACTGAAATTTAAATTTCAAACAAATGCAGCTATTGGAAAAACAATAAATTACAAAATCCCTGGAGGGAATCATCCCGTTTTGGGTTTCATCCACGTCATCCCAATGAATTAATGAAAATGGCCAACTCTTCCATATTGATGAAGGTAAGCAGGGGATTGCAATGATAAGTTAGCCATAAGGTAGCATATGAATCAACCCATCCCTTTCCAAGTTTATCACATCTCATATGTGATACTGTATCTAAAATTCAAATGGATCTGTTTCAGGCTATATCAAGTGTAGCTTATTGATAAATTCTGTCTAGCAGGGTTCAAATACTTTGCTCCAATCAGGTTTTGTCTGGATGATCATGAAGTAGGAGCTCTCAACTGGTGCAAGCTTCAAGTTCCAACTCCTCCTGACTCCTCTGTTGTGGTCTCCCATCTTTCTTCTCTTTTCCCCTCTCCTCTCTGTCGTCTTCATGTGATCTTACACGGTGTGTTTCTGGTCTGCTCATTGACCATAATTAACCCACAACTTAATTAACTAGATAAACCAAAGTAAACTTTGTAATAGTTTTTGATCAGGGGATTCCCTACATCTCAGCAAACAACCCCTCTGCTTTGAAGCTGGTAACGTTTACACTACCAGATAGAGATACTTCCCAGTCACCTATACTGTAACAATATTCTAGATTGACAATTTGTTCTATATATGTTTACTCAAAATGAGGTAGGAGGCAAGATCATTCAACAGCTAGTAATGGTTTATGTAAAAGAGGAGGCAGGTGGTAAAAATTGAAATGGATCAAATCAGTAAGACTCTCAAAAGAGTTTTATATCTTTGTCCTTACATTCTTTAAGAAAACATTGCTGTCATTGACCCCCAGGAAGTAAAGAGCTCTAATATAAGTGTTTAAATTAATCTATTTATAACTGGTTTGGAATGAAAGACTGAAGACCCCATATGTAGCTCTTCCTCATCAATAAGCAAAAATAATACACAGAAATGCTTTGAATCACAAGTCTGACGATAAACAGTAAAAGTCTCTCCAGATCCTTAGTTTCTCTTGCTTCTATGATTCAGTTCTATCTTCACTTCTCAACTGGAATTGCACAATGCAGTGTAGTTTCCTAGGCTGCATTTTTCAAAATAAGGCAGAAATAATAGAAATAAGTTAAATAAAATGAGTTACATTTGTAGTGGCAATGCTTGTTAATAAGACAGAATTAAGTGTTGCTGTGCTTTCCCAAATGAGGCCCCATCTCTCTCTTCATCTCTGTGGTGCAGCCACAGAGAAACTATTCATGCAGGCTGATGTAAAGATGTTTTCTTTTGATAAGGGACAGCTCCCAAATGGGGATGCACTTAGCTAAGCCTGGCTATCATGATCAATGGTCATCCATTGGTGCCTAAAAGTCTGTAAGATTCCAAGGGAGAGCCTCATCCAAGTGGTTTACAACCCCAAGGTCAGAGGGCATGGTTACTCATCATCATCCAATCAGGAACTTGTAGGGCCGAGTAACCCACATGGGTCTTTGATGCCCATGAGACTTTCAGCCAACGAACGAGCTGAAGTTCCTCCAGGTAAAAACAGGCAACACAGAGCTCCAAGATTTAAAAAGGACTTTTCTAAAGAGAATTCTAAAGGGAATTCTAAGGAGAATTCCAGGGGTGCGAGACAATTCCAGGGCAGGACGGCCCAGGAGCAAAAACAGGCTCCCAAGGGCAGGACATTCTCGCAGCGCGCCTCCTGACCATCCTGAGACACAGCCCGGACAACCACGGAACGGCCAGTGTGTCCGAGTGCCAGAACTTTCCTCTGTTCTAAGAGTCTAGAGCAGAGGTTGCCAGAGAGTAACCAGAGGATCCACCCGAGGTTAGCATCAGCAGCAAGCCTCGTGAACAGGTCGGAACTGTGGACAGCTGAATCACTATTCAGAACTAGCGCTTCATCAGGAACGAACCGGTCCTCTTCCTGACCTGCTGGGACCCACAGTCATCTTTCCTCCTGTGCACAAACTTTGCTAGTTTCAGCCAAAACTAACTAGCCGGTCTTCAGTGAGCATCAGCAGCGCACTGTTGCAAGCCGCACAGCACAGCCTAGCACGGAGCCAGAGAGCCCGCAGGAGATCTGAATCCCCAGAGATTGGATGAGTATTCAACTTCAATGCATTACAGCTCGAGAATTCAATTGTTATCCCAACCAGTTGATATCAATTTAATTCCTAAGAGTTATGTACTTGTTTTGAATATCTAATGTAGAAGTTGTAACCAAGTTCAATTACGAAACGGTCTAAATGAATGATATACTGAACGTATGTCCTCTTGATATGTGTAACTCTTCGTAACTGATTGAATATATACCTTTTGTATTCTGATATCCCTCTTGATAAGATCTGTTAGGTTTACATGCATATTCTATGTATTAATAAATGTATCCTTATGTATTAGTACCTGTGTGTGTGCGTTGTTTGAGTTATATCGCAAGGTTGGATTCTAAAGCCATTAAAAGAATCAATTTTGTGATTTACTGCTACAATTAATAATTGTCCCAGTAAATGCACAAACCCTACATAACTGGTGCCTTCAGAGAGCACACTACACATTCAAAACATTTTAGAAGCTACATTTGTGGAACGTAAGAGACTGGAAAAATAGTAATAGCTCTATTTCCAATTAATAGTGTCATAATTATGTCAAGGTTGTTATGACAACTGATGTGACCTCTGAAACCTCTCCTAGGGCCTTTCAGAAAAATTGTCTGGCTTTATTTTTTATCCAAATGTTTTCCTGAATCACTGACATCCTAAGGGTTTTACAAAACAACAGTTTGTTCAATGACTTCTTAATACAAGTTATAATCGATCACAAAACGCAAAACAGAGAAGAGCATTGTGTTCATAGTCAATACACTACAGTTACTACAGTTAAGGTCTGACATGGTAACATTCCCTTGATACTGAGATGTAATGAAAATCAATCAAAACAAACATCAGTGGACTCAACATATATGAGCACTATTTTCAGTCATTTTAGTACCAAGCTTTTGTGGGAATTTTGACCTCAGAAACAGGAGAAAACATCTTTACACCAGTTACAGGTTCTTCTTATCCAGATTGCACTTAAAGGGGACCTGCAGTCTCAATTTCTCAGTCCTGTTATTAAATCTCTGTAATAAAATTGGAGGTTTTATTAATTACTGTGCCCAGTATTTTACTTTCATTGTGGTTTGAAATGCATCAATACTGCTATTTTTTATCTCCAAATCGCATTGCAGTTCCCCTTAATGGGGGCTAGAATTATAAAAATAACAAAACAGAGATGTTTTTTGTAAAGAAGCTTAAAGAGTGAAACCCTGAAGACGAAAATGTAAAAACAAAAATATCTTTAATTAAAATAACACTTCCTCATCCCACTCACTCAATTTATCAAAGATAACATTCTGTAACATTACTTAACTTTCTAGTTTTAATGTAGTTAGTAAATAAAGCATTAGAAAGCTATGCCTAAAAACTTTGAAATACAACAAATATAAAAAATAAGAAAGAATGAGAAAGCATAAAGTATTACACCAATACAGATATTTGTACATGTGACAGGACCTCACATGCGGAGGTCTTTGCCTACCACTTTTATTCTAGCTCTTAGGTTTTGACCACAAATGACTAACATTCAACAATATTCATACTTACTTTTTACTAACATTTTATGTATGAAGTGAGCAGCAAGCTGCTTTTTCATGGAGATAAAACAGGTGGCAGATGAATTATATCTTCTATAAGTCATATTCCTGAACCCATTTGACCAGTTGCTATTCAAGACAGAGTCATTCAGCATGACTGAAAACGTTATTAGCAGTATGGGAATTCTATTGCTTCTGTGCAAGGTTTTGTAGGGGCATTTGACTTTTAGTGAAGTATGAGCTATTTATGTCTAATTCAACAACTTAAGGAGGACTGGTAGTGTTCTCGATCACTACAAAGTATATGCTGACTTTTACAATTCATTTCTGAGAAAGGAAACTTGAACTCAGCTATAGTGGTGTGAAAAACTTGGTGGTGTGTTTCCATTGACTAATATCAAAAGTGGAAAAGGGACCTGGAAACTCACGTAACCTCATGTGAATTAATGTGCGTTTTTACAAGACATAGTATTCCAAGCTAGCCAGTGCACAACTAAGAATCTGAAGGCTGCAAAAGAATGTTTTTTTTTTACTGTTCACCTGACATACAGTATTTCATAATGTGTAGAGATTTATTCTGGTTACAATTCATAAGTTATTAAAATATTATAACCATGGTCACCAACAGACGAAATCACTAAGCAGTAGCCTGGATCTGAGTTTCATGCAAAGCCTGACACAGGAACACCACTGGCAGGCTCAAAGGAACGCTTTTACTGTGGTTGATATATATAATTGATAGATTGGTATATATTGCTATAATCGGGGGAAAGGCATTCTTCTGATGAGCTCCTGCTAAAGGTCTTCTGGCTGTTGAAGATGAGTATAAACACCAGGATCAACGATGTCATGGAGATGCTCAGTTGGACTTGAATTTCATCAGAGACAAAAAATATTAGGTTGGTGCATGAACGATTTTATTAGAAAGATTGTGATTTACGGAGATAAACCATTTTCAGAGATTACATATCAGTTGGTTGAGTTTAACCTGCTACATGTGCAGTCTGCTACTCTGACAGTATTCATTACTCAGATGACTATTTTATCAAATATGCTTATTCCAGATATTCTTCAGATTCATATATAGTTTTGAAGTCTTCACAACAATTTATTTTTTGTGGACAGAAATGCATTGATTTTGAAATTCTAAGAAGTCCTTCAACAGACCAAAGCATTCATTTTTTAGAATATTACACAATTCTGCCATCTAGCTCATTTCATCACCAAGTTGTACTTAACAACATTTTTTATTGTAGGTGTTCAAATTGTTTTCAAACTTATTCTCGTCGGTGATTACAGGATTAACATTCTAAATTTTATATGAGATATCTTTTTTTTTACTATCCCATTTGGACAAAATGGAAACTGCATCTGTTCTTACTAGTCAATTAGTCTACATTTGTAAATTAGTCTGCATTTGTTTTCCTACCATTAAGAGAACATATTCACTATGAATCTGAAAACAGTGAATAACAATCTAAACAAATATATAAACAATAACTCAAGACAAATAATGAATAACAGTGCATAAGGTCACAGTGTATTAGCATTACAATCCCTGTATCTCTGGGGGAAAAATAGATACACACTTTATAATATACCATGTATGAAATTAAATACAAATAAGATTGGAGACGGATGGAATATTTATAGGGTCATGTTCCCTCAACAAGCAGAAATAGATGATGAGAAAAGGATTCACTGATCTTTATTCTAACAAAACAGAGAAAATTCATCTTGTCTTGCTGTAAAAAATTTAAAAAGATCAAAATAAACATAAACACATGTGGGTATTAAGAGTTAATTGCATAAAAAGTGCATTTTTAAACAAGCTTTAAAACCATGACTCAGAGTCGCTAATAGATATGAAAGGTTTTCTGTGAATGTGGAGATGCACTGTAGCGTACTTAGAAGATTTCCAGTGTGGCATATTGGCTGAGTCCACTGCACATAACAGTGCCAAGAAAGCCCAGGGCATAAAATATGAAACTCCAGCCCTTATATAAGGTAAATGGAGGAATAAAAGACTATTGGGTTCAACATTTTGTTAACATGGTATGGGGAAACAACATTTAGAAGAAATGTTGATTTAGGACCTTCGGGCACAGAAATTAGAAGGCTTTGGATATCTGCCAAGTTGGCTCTAGGATGTTGGCTTTGGGTCTGATGCAATGTATAGAGCCAAGGTGGTTGTTTCGACACACTGGACAGACACAGGAACAACATATTAAGTAATCCAGAGTGATGATAAAAGTGCTCTAGTTCAAATGTGAATAAAAACAGAAAAGAAAACTGTGAATTAAAACAACTTTCTTCTCTCGGAACCTTACAGGTTTTTTTGGTTTATTTCAAACCTATATTTTAATCCAGGCCTGTTGTCACGCTCATTACACCTAGAGGGCGCTCTACGTTCCTTCTGTTCCTAGTTCCCTGTGATTATTCATGTCTTTCTGGTGTGTCTTGTTGTGTAGCCTATTTATTTCCTGCTTCTGCTCTGCTACTTGCTCAGCATTGTTGATCAGTTGCCCTGAGACCCGCCTAGCACCAGGTCACTCCTGTCCTTGGCCTGAGGGCATAGGTTTATATACAGCTTCTCCTGAACAGCTGAACCCGGGCTAACCCCCGTCTCACCGCTACGCATAGGGTCTTTATCGCTCTCCTGCCATTCCACAGTTGGTCCTGTCGGACTTACGTGATACCTGTACTTTGTGAAAATGCAAAGGGGGTGGTTTCAAGAAATCGAACATGTTATTGGATTGTTTGTGTGTAAAGGCTGAAACAAAGAGTTTAAGCTTCCTTTCAAGAGGGAACAAGAGATTCTTTGCTATTCTCGCAAAAGATCTATTTCTGACGTCTAAAATTAAGTTCACCAGCTGAGGACAAAGTTTTCACCTTTTGGCCAATAGGCCTCCACTTGATTTATGCTTCTGGTAAGTGTACTGCGCAGAGATAGATGAGGTTGGTCTGTGCATGTAAGGCCTGCCTAGACAGCTCCAAAAAGCAAAGGAATGGAACCTATGCAGGTTCCAACATACAGGGATGTCTAATAGAATATATGAAAAGATGTAATGCAATCCACACCTGAAGTTTAGAAACAGACCCAATTCAATAAGCAGGTTTTGCAGAACCAAAAGGAAATAATCGAAGCAAGAAGGTAATTTTCATGAAAAGAAGAACAAGGACTGAAACTGAACAGGAGAAGGAAGCAAGGCAAGAAGTAGAATACTAGGAGCAGTGAAAAAAAGGGTAGGTAGAGGTATTAAGCAGAGGTATACAATCCTGAGCACTGGAAGGACTAGGAGCACAGTTTATATAGGGTAGAGGAGGGGTGGTGTGGAGTCCTACATATACTAGTCTAAAAGTGATTGGCTAGACCCATCTGTGTGGTCTGCACCTCTGCTGCGAAGCTGTGTCTGCTGCCAGTGCTTGTGGCACCCTATGTGGCAAGACAATGGAACTGTAATGGTGCATTCAGTAAATCTGCATCACCACCAATGGGAGTGAGATCTCAATCCCCTTTGACATCCATTATTCATTTATAATCCAGATAAGCATGTAAATCCTGGAACAACAGAAGGAAATGCTAGTGTGCTAGTGTAGAGAGTAAGGATCACTGCCTTGAATTCCAGAGTATTGAAGTGTCAATGGCTTGGAACTTTTCTCATTCCAGACTGCAGATCCATCACAAAGGAGCACCAATGATGAAGTTGATCAAGTCTCAATACCAGCCTAAGGCATTTCATCAAGAGCATGACATCACTAGCTGGTGATTTTTGTTGCACACTGGTGTCAATGCAAAGGTATTCCATGCCTGCATTAGCGCTGGGGTTTGAGCCTCAATGACAGCTGCTCCTAGACCTAATTTTCTTTGAAACAGGTCAAACAGCAATCACTCTCCAAGCTTGAAATGAGACAGGCGCAGGACAACTGAGGGGATCCTGTTGCAAGACAGTGCAAGACATATTGATTGGGTGTCCATCTGCAGAATTAGGAAGACAGATTGCTGGTCTGGCAATAGACAGCTTTTCTGTTAACTGTGAGACTGACTGATCCAACACAGCAGTCTATAATGCTGTGTTTTCTGGACAGGACATAAATCAACCAGATGATATACAGTGGTGTGAAAAAGTGTTTGCCCCCTTCCTGATGTCTTATTTTTTTGCATGTTTTTCACACTGAAATGTTTCAGATCATCAAACAAATTGAAATATTAGACAAAGATAACACAAGTAAACACAAAATGCAGTTTTTAAATGAAGGTTTTTATTATTAAGGGAAAAAAAATCCAAACCTACATGGCCCTGTGTGAAAAAGTGATTGCCCCCCCCTGTTAAAACATAAATCAACTGTGGTTTATCACATCTTTGGAAAGCTGAGTTCAATTTCTCTAGCCACACCCAGGCCTGATTACTGCCACACCTGTTCTCAATCAAGAAATCACTTAAATAGGACCTGCCTGACAAAGTGAAGTAGACCAAAAGATCCTCAAAAGCTAGACATCATGCTGCGATCCAAAGAAATTCAGGAACAAATGAGAAACAGAGTAATTGAGATTTATCAGTCTGGAAAAGGTTATAAAGCCATTTCTAAAGCTTTGGGACTCCAGCGAACCACAGTGAGAGCCATTATCCACAAATGGCGAAAACATGGAACAGTGGTGAACCTTCCCAGGAGTGGCCGGCCGACCAAAATTACCCCAAGAGCGCAGCGACGACTCATCCAAGAGGTCACAAAAAACCCCCACAACAACATCCAAAGAACTGCAGGCTTCACTTGCCTCAGTTAAGGTCAGTGTTCATGACTCCACCATAAGAAAGAGACTGGGCAAAAATGGCCTGCATGGCAGAGTTCCAAGATGAAAACCACTGCTGAGCAAAAAGAACATAAAGGCTCTTCTCAGTTTTGCCAGAAAACATCTTGATGATCCCCAAGACTTTTGGGAAAATACTCTGTGGACTGACGGGACAAAAGTTAAACTTTTTGGAAGGTGTGTGTCCCATTTCATCTGGCGTAAAAGTAACACAGCATTTCAGAAAAGGAACATCATACCAACAGTAAAATATGGTGGTGGTAGTGTGATGGTCTGGGGCTGTTTTGCTGCTTCAGGACCTGGAAGACTTGCTGTGGTAAATGGAACCATGAATACTGCTGTCTACCAAAAAATCCTGAAGGAGAATGTCCGGCCATCTGATCGTGACCTCAAGCTGAAGCGCACTTGGGTTCTGCAGCAGGACAATGATCCAAAACACACCAGCAAGTCTACCTCTGAATGGCTTAAGAAAAACAAAATGAAGATTTTGGAGTGGCCTAGTCAAAGTCCTGACCTGAATCCGATTGAGATGTTGTGGCATGACCTTAAAAAAGCGGTTAAGGCTCGAAAACCCTCCAATGTGGCTGAATTACAACAATTCTGCAAAGATGAGTGGGCCAAAATTCCTCCACAGCGCTGTAAAACACTCATTGCCAGTTATCGCAAACGCTTGATTGCAGTTGTTGCTGCTAAAGGTGGCCCAACCAGTTATTAGGTTTAGGGGGCAATCACTTTTTCACACAGGGCCATGTAGGTTTGGATTTTTTTTTTCCCTTAATAATAAAAACCTTCATTTAAAAACTGCATTTTGTGTTTACTTGTGTTATCTTTGTCTACTAATTCAATTTGGTTGATGATCTGAAACATTTCAGTGTGACAAACATGCAAAAAAATAAGAAATCAGGAAGGGGGCAAACACTTTTTCACACCACTGTATATAAGGGTTCAGATAAGGAACCTTACACCCTGTAGACTCAGGAGAAGAAGGCCTCATCCATGAACTTGTAAGGTACAGACAGACTGAATTCAGTCCATCTGAATACTGAATGGTAGGGCTTGATATTTGTACTCTTTGCCCTGGAATAATGGCAATTTGAAGGTATTGCCTGTGACTTTGGCAGACAAAAAAGTTAAAGTAAGCATCTTTCAACTCCACTGCAGCGAACCAGTTACAGGGTAGAAAATATCTGTGTATCTTGAAACCCTTGAGGTTCAGTTGTGGTGTCACAGATCTCAGATCAAGCAGAGATTTACCATCCTTTCTGTGTACCAGTTGGAGTGCAAGTGTGCTGTGCAACTTGAACCACAATAATTTACCATGTGAAAATGAACATTGTCAAGTTACCAAGTAAAGGTTTATATTGACTTTGGTGTTACTGTCACAACAGTTGGCACTCAGGGGTCTAAATGTTACCAGAACAATGCTGTGCAGTAAGACTGTTCTCATTGGTAACAGTAAGCTTACCACTAGAGATTCCGTTACTGGCTACATTACATCACCATCACATAATCAATATTTTTACCTTACACTGACTTCAATGATTTATGACTTCTCCTATAGCAAATTCCAAAGCAAATACCAAGATCTGTTAATATGCAGGAGCTGTTGATCATGTAATGCACAATTTGCATTTGCAAAGCTTTTTGACGTGAGCGAGACATAACGTTACCATAGCACAGGCACCAGCATGAAATACCCACTGCTCTGACTCATTCAATGACTGTAATCAAGGTTATGGATCTTTCATCATGTCCTCCTGTGTTAGCAGCTGTAATTGTTTATGTATGGAAATAATCCCACAGGTGCTCCCAGGAATGTTAGCATACTGGGTTGACCACAAAAAAAATCCTATCTCTTGTTTTTGTTGCTGGAGCCTTGTAAAGGTGAAGGGATAAATCATGAACATCCTAAAGCTTTTGTGTTATAATGTACTTGGTAATAAAACTTCCTAACACCCCCACCTGCACACATACACTACATACACACACAACACAATTATACACAGCAATCATTTAAGTTATATTTTGCTTGCCTGTAGAGATAACATTTGATTTTTAACAAGAAACAAAATTATTTCTAAAAAAATACAGTTCTGCACAAGGAGGAAGTTAATTAGAGGTTAGGACTGACAAATAGAATACTTGGTGTTGTTATTTTATCAGCACTGTAGCTACAGAGACAATGAGCATTTAATTTGGTGATTGCACTAATCAGACTCCACTGATTGCTTGACAGCTTGTGTGAGTCTCGGTCCAATTTGGCACTTGGTTCAAGAGGCACTTTTCTTTTTATTGTATTTATTTGTTTTCAAATGTCATCTGGAGATAGTTATTGTACAATAGATTACAAGAGTAATTTTCTTCCTTTTCGGCAGATATAGACAAGGGAGGAAAAGGAGCAGGATCTGGAAAGCTTCACTTCTCTCTTCAATCACACATTTCCACAGGTCTCAGAGACTACTGGCTCAGGAGACTATACTGAAAATTGTACACGGAAAATTGTCACAAAACACTGCGGGTGTTTGATGTAAAATACCATCTGAAAAACAAAAACAAATATCATTTCAACAGAGTCGCACATTATTTGAGCCTTTAGTTGCTTTGTGGTTCTGTATGTCCTGCTTGATAAATTAACTTTTGTGTGCTTCTTTTACCACTGAAATTGCACGGCATTGCTTAAAGCCAGGTTTATTCTATACAGCTCAATAGCAAATTTAGTCAGGTTCTTTACAAACTACAGCACATGGTAGAATCAGAACACAATAAATCATAATGGGAACTCTTCATTCAATGACTATATTGAGAGGAGGTATAAATGCCTATGAGCAAAGACGTTTTAATGGTCAGGCTTCACAAAAGAATAAACTTCTATCTGTAGCTGATGTTGTTTTTTAAGTTTCTTAAATATTCACCACTGTTGAGGCACATGCCCTCCAATAACACCACAACAGGAATGATATTGTTACCAATGGAGCTGACATGGGTGTTGCTGTTGCAGACTAGCAAAACAACACATCAGTAGGGAGTAAAGAAGTTTCTGACAGTTTTCCATTTCACCATATCCAGCTATATACTTACATACTGTCCTTCCTGTTAGCATCTTTTTTACAACGATTCCAAGACTCTTATTTCAGAAAGGCCCCAAAGCCTAAATTACCCTTAAACTAGGATTACATCTTCCAGTGTAGTCGTCTCAGTGATAGATTCATTTTTAGAGTCTCTTCATTCTTTTACAGATTTAAGCTTTTTGCACTTTTAGGTGGGATTTACAAGCACAGAGTTTTGACTTAGAGGCATTCAATCATAATCCTTCCATCACTGGCTTCTCGGCCAAGCACATACATCTGATGTATGATTTCCATTGGTTTCGACACTCAAATTCTTTTTATTCTCCTTATCAAGGCCTTTGCTTATTCCTTGCATATTCCTGACCCTTTTCTCCCCCCTTATACATGAAAAGCTTTTTTGCTCATTTTTGCTCACCTGTTTCTTTAAGTGTTGAAATTGAACAAAATGAAGCCGTTTGCAGAAGAGAAGCATTCATTTTCGTCCATGTGATACTCAAACACAGAATATAGTATAGTGAGTGTAGTGTAACACTGTCACGCTCTTATATGCACAGAACTCAGTATTGCAATGCAACCAATAATGCAATTATTGATCGTGAAGTGCACACAATAACTCAAGTCTTGGAGGCCAGTTTTGGCTGATTGTAGTGGCATTTCTGTGGCAACCTTAGTACTTTCTGCTATAGACCTGGTGCAACACATACATACATTTAGATGTGTTATAAATTCCAGGTCTGATTTATAATTCCACACCATTACTGGTCCATGTGTAGGCAGACCTTGTTTATTTCTGGTTTTCTTTCTAACCAATCCAGTCTGTTCCATTTTCATCAATGCCAAGCTGTAACACACAAATGGACAAGCACCACCAAGCCTTGATTCATTAAATTCATCAACACTCATCTGCATAATAGTGACATTTGTGGTTTAGCTTCTATTACTTTGCACTGTAATATGTGAGAGTTACCTTACTCTTCCAATTTATTCCAGCTCTCCTGTTGGCATTGTAGACACAAAGCATAAAAAATGGCAAATGAATACGACAGGCACTTATTTTTGAAGACATGCGTGGTCATTATTGAGGTACAGACATTATAAGAGATACTCATTCCTCATGTGCTGGTATGAGGGCATAGAGTGGAACTGATTTACAATGGCAAACAAAAAGTTGAATGTAATATAAAAGAAAATCATTGGTGCCTCTCAAGTTTTAAAAGATGGGGGAGGATAAAATTTTTTAAATTGCAGGAAGCGAGGTGTAGATGTGAGCAATTTTTTCCAGTCTTTCTACGTAAAGCTGCTCTTTCTAAACTGAAGACGTCTTTGTTCATAAAAGCTGGTTAGCAAAGGAATCTGAAGCTCAGTCAAGAAACACGTTGATATCTCAAGAGATCTTAAATTACCCTGATTACACTGCTACTTCAATGTATAACATACAGCATGTAGACAGACCACAGATCCAAACTACTAGCTTTGGACAGCAGCCCTATCGCCATGTAGTGTGGTCTTGTCAGATCCCAGAAGCTAAGCAAGGCTGAGCCTTGTCAGTACTAGAATGAAAGACGATGTTCTAGGTTTTGATATAGCCCGCAAAATAGCCAAGTTCACAAAAAATACCTAGTTGGGAGGATTAGCAATGACTGTAGAAACTGTACTAGAATTTCAAAGACCAAATGCAAAACTGGGCTACCACCTGGAAGTTTATATTTACTGTAGACATGTGTGCGGAGAGTTGCAGGCAGGAAGCAAAAACAAATAACAAATACAAAATAGAACACACTGAACTTTAAGAGGGTGGTGCAATGATGCAGTGGTTAGCATTGCTGCCTTGCAGAGCTGGGTACCTGAGTTAAATTCCAGACCTGAGGTGCAATCTATGTGGAGTTTGTATGATATCCCTGTGTTCATATGGGTTTTCTCAAGGTGCTTTGGTTTCCTCCCACTGTCCAAAAACATAATTGTAGGTTAATTGGCTTCTGGGAAAATTTTTCCTGGTGTGGGTGTGCGTGTCTGTGTTTGTCTCTGTGTATCTGCCCTGCCAGAGTGTACCCTGTCTTGCACCCATTGCTTGTTGGATGGGTTCTGGCTCCCCCGTAACCCTGAATTGGATGAAGGTGTTAGAAAATGTGGATGGATGACCCCAAAGAAGCTATGTATGTGAAAGGCTTATGTGACTGCATCATTTCTATTTACCAGATAAAAATGGCCATCAGAATGTTAGGATATGAAGTAAAACAATAGAATTTAAATCAAGGGATTGTTAAAACTGTACAAAGCCTTACTAAAATGCATTAAGCATATTGTGTACCACTTTTCGTCATTGTGAAACAAAAATGCTGTAAATGGTTTCTCAGTTATGTTCTATGATGACAGGTATAAAGCACTGAATATTTTCATTCCTGAGCCGAGAAGACTGCAAAGATAAATGATTCAAGTATTTAAAATCATCAAAGGCTTTAACATTCAACAAAGTCACCAGTAGAAGTTAATTTAAAACTGAAATAAGGTGGGCGCTCGTTTGCACAGATGATTGTTGGAGTATGGAACAAGCTGCTCATCCAAGTCCCTTCAAGAAACAGTTGGATTAGGTCCTTGGATTAATTACTTGGATGAACTTGGAAGAAAAAAAACACAAATTAGATGGGTTTTCATTCATTTGTAACTGTTCTCATGTTCTCTGCATAAGAGACTAGCTGCCATCGAAAGAAAGAACACTTTTATGTGCCTACATAGCTCACACAGCTCTTATATTATTTTAATATACTGCATTACAAAATCAAGGCTGAGACACTGCTGAACAATGTCAACATATGAATTGGTTGAAGGAAATTCACTTCAATGACTGAATCAATCGATTAATGCAAACACTGTATAGCTGTAAGTCAGAATCTATAGAGGAAAAACAAAGAATAACTGTACCATGTTACCAATACTAAATGGCTTTTTAAATGTGGACTCTCATTTGCATTTTTAAATCCCAGGCACTGATTCCGAAGATAATGGGTATATGTTTTAAAGACTGATTAAAAAGGAGTTTATTCATGTAGGGTGCAAAGAGCTCTTGAATTTCAAGTAGCAAAAAACAAAACAAAACAAATATGATACAAAGAAAGACATAGAAGAGAGCACCCCACATTCTACGGATTGATGTGCATATCTATCATCTTCCAGATGAGGCAGATACACTAATCTGGCTAGCCAACAAGTCAAACCCACAATTATTTATAATTAAAAAACAAACAGATTTATGTATTTTTGTTAGAAAATAAAGTCTTTTATCTCTGCAGAATGTCCTTTAAGAAAATAATACAATACAGTTGTTGTGCAGTCAGATAACAAATCAAAATGATGAAATTAACCAATCATATCCTTATCCTTAAAATTCCTACAGTTCATACCTGGTGTATAAATTTAATCTTAGAATCTGCCATTTTTAAAAATATAAAGTCTAATAAACATGTAGTGTATGCAACAGAAGGAAATGCATTCATCAGTTATTCTCTGAGATCTAAAATACTGTAGTTATAATTGCTTGATAAAAGAGGCTAGAAGAAAGGATCATTTAGAAACTGAAAGAGAGAAATAATAAATGCTGATGTGTAACAATTAACAGAGCTTTAATTTTTAAGACCTTTCAATGTAATGTTCAGTCTAGACCTGCGTTTTTTTAAGAGTTATTTTGTGATTAGTTAATTGTTTAACCAAAAAGAAAACTAGTTTAAAATCAAAGGCTGTTTTTCTATTAAATTAATACTGTATTTATTATAAAATGTATATGTGACATCGGCCATATCAGGATGAAAAATAATCCAAATAGGTTGTGCTATTTCTGACATTTATGTTAATATTACACCATACAAACAATTACAGAAAATTACAGAAAAGTATATTAGAGAAGTGTAAAACGATCTTAAAGAGCATGTCATTTTAACATAAATTATCTTTATTGCATTACAAACAAAATGCAAGAGGTATTTTCAGATTTTTGAAAACTGTGTTTACTTCATTCAGGGAAAATATTGCAATTATCTTTAAAAAAATTGTTTTAATTAAATATATTAAACTGTATCTTCTTTTCTGCGTCAATTGATTGCCTATTACACATGGTAATATCCTCATGGTTAAATAAAGAAGGTTAGATTTCATTGTATTATAATGATGATCTCACTAAGCTAAAAATCTAAGGTTTCTGGGACATAAAAAGCTGTAACTTTCACCTCGCAAAGCACTCTATATAAATGAGGTGGAATGGAAATGTCACATTGATTGGTGGATTGCCATAGAATAAGCCTCAAAATCAAATTTGAAACCATTATTTCAAATGGTTTAGTCTTTACTTATCTTCATTTGTCTAAGCATGGAAATAAATGTGATGGCTTACAGCCTTAGTGCTTTAAGAAATACATGCCTGTCTAAAAGTTTTATATAGCTATTGAAAAAGAACAGGTAACATCCATGTAAGAATCAAGTTTAAGACACACAATCTCAGTTATGGAATGTTGAGTTACAAGAAAATGACAAGCTGACCAAAACTTCCATAAGGAGGCATACAAAACACAAAATATGACTCAAAACTGTCCATATTCTAGATATTCTCATATATGTAATAAGTCTAATTCTGTTAGAATTTTAAAAAGGTAAAGAAAGTATGATTATATTAGAGTCAATCTAGCTGTCAGATGCTTTTTAAATTGCTTTCTCCCACATCTCATAGAACACCATTTGTCATAAATCAGGGGCTGGTTATTGAACATTGATTATTTTCAATAATAATTGTAACAAAGTATACTTTCACTTTCAACTGGGATTTTGACTAAATTGTGCTCAAATGCTTTGTGCAACATATACAGTATAACAATAGTTGCAGGTATTTCATCAAACTCTTCACAGGGGCCTTAGATTACCAAGAGACAAAAACATACATAGAATTTCAGAATTCTACCAAGTTCTGCAACACCTTTGCACACAAAACGTCTCTTAGATATTGAACAAATATAATTTAGCAAACGTAAGTGTGGTATATCTGAAAGTAACAAATATAAGAGTAATTGAATTATTAAAAGACATTACAATTGCAAATATATTTAATTTATGATTCAAATCTGCAGCAATGTGCAGATAAAGAAAATCTGTCACTATGATGAGCAGTTTAAAAGCGGAATTCACACTACTTGTATATGCTGTGGAAGAAAAGTGTTCTAAGAAGCTGGGGGAAGCAACATGAATCCTAGGAAAAGAAATCTGAAGAATTCTTTTCACTGTAACACATACAAAAAGAGACAGGATGTGAGACATTTATTTTGGTGACAGTACATACGTATTTTTAATTATGCCATACTGAAAAAGATGCTTAATTAAAACATTCCAAGAATTGCTCTGAGCATTCTGCCTTTTTGCAAAAAAAAACACACAAACTTTTTAATTGAGAAGTAGCTAATTATTTTATAATGCCACCAGCATATATGTTATTAGTTTTATAATTGCTTTGACTGCTGTAATATATTTATAGACTGAAATACAGAAGCATAGATTAATACTTTAATCTACTAGTCATGGATTCTAAAATGTCAAATATCCATCCATCCATCAGTTTTCTTACCCTTTTTATCCAATACAGGGTTGCAGGGGAGCCAGAGCCTATTCCAGTAAACAACAGGCGCAAGACAAGAAAGACCCTTGACTGGATGCCACTCAAATGTCTGAAAGTAAAATAAAAAATCTATGCAGACTACCAGTTTGATTTATTTCCTGTGATTATTTTCTATGTTACACTTCTGTAACTATAGCATACTTTTGTGCCTCTTTCCTAAGCATTTTGAGATGGCATAACCATAAAAGGAAGATGTAATAATACTTAATAAGATAAAATGTAATAATACGTATTTAAGTAAGAAACATGTTGGACTGGTTAGTATGGAGGGAGACAATTTTTTTGCATGCTCTACAGTTAGATGAATTGGCTGTTTTTCCTAGAACTATTTTAACCTTTTACACAGTGCAAAGATTTAGAGAGCAATAGTGTAGGTACAGTATGGAAAAGAGAAATGAGATGAAGATTGTTTTCTTTCACTTGGTGTAAGCACAGTTCTGGAAACTTAGCTGGACATAATTCTAAACTAAGAAGAAAGAGAATAAATTCTTCATTAGATCAAAGGCCTTTGAAATTGATCTTATAACGTCTTGCAGTACAAATGAAAACTGTGAATAAAAAGAGGTGAAACAAAAACAAATCTTAAATCTAGGATTTAAAGTTTTTGTTAGAAAAGAGGGGAGTGGGGCAGACTATGATGAAAATTAGGAATAGCTTAGCTTCTGATTTCTTCAGCATTTTCATAGTTCAAAAGTGTCAGATGGGCTGAAAGCTTTAATGATCATTCAGTCATAACACATACAATGAAGTGAGAATACAATATTTCCATAGTAAATTAATTATAGTGTTGTTGTGATTCTCTGTAACTCAACACCTTAGTTGTGTTTGCATATTAAAGCCACAAACAGTAAATGCATACAGTAAATAAAGCAAAACTACAATAAACCCTGCATGGTAAGCTTTCATAAGGGAAGTTAATATCACAAGAATTTCATTAGATAAAACATCAGGAATCTTAAGTGCTGATCCTCATAGTTGCTTTTGTAGGTCTGTTTAAAATCCTCTTCCATGTTGTGGAATAGGCTGTACGAATACATAATTAAAATGTCAATGAAAAATTATAGTCTTCTTGAACCCTTCAATCCTATGGAAAGCTGCCATGAAATATAAGATATAGAGTTGGTCAAACAATATGATATAATTTTGAACATGACGAGAATTTGCATCACATCTGAAAAGGCCATATTATGGCCTTATTTTTACAAGCTTCACTAAAAAGAGGGCATAAGAGCTGGGGAGGCTAGAAGAGGCTTTGCTAATACACAATCAAAAGGTCAGGTGAAATGAAATTTAGTCAGACCTGGGCCCATGAGATTCGGAGCTGAGAACATATTTAACAATAATATCAAGCTTTGGAAGCAGCAAAAACAAATTCATTTATTTAAAAAATACACTGTCCTGTATGTGAGATGAAAGCACCCAGTCAACTTGCATGTCAGAATGGACAAATATTCACATGCTAAGAAAACAAACCGTCTCAAACCTCTCCACTTAATTTCTAACGTTTTCACAGCTGACTTTGCTGACTGAACGTTTCTGAGTTTAATGGACAGCCACCTCACCAAGAGCTCCTAAAATACTATTTTGTTTGCATAATGTAGAACATTTTACAATTTACTGGATTACTTAAAAAAACTCTTTTGTGATACAAAAAACACAATACTGTTGGAAATCAATATGTCTTTTAAAATTATTAATCACATTAATTACATTGGCTTCCAATTCAGGTTGTAAACCTTGAGCCCTGTGCTTCCAGAAAAATGTCTGGCTTTCTGTAACTGGAAGTGAGCAGCTTCTGATGGTTGGTAAATGGATTAGAATTGTCCTGTTTTCCAAACGTTCACCCATTCCTATAAAGTGTTACCTTAGAATGAAATGCTCTGATATTGACTGATATTGACAGTATGCAAATGTGAGCTTTAAAATAGATTAGTATCAAGTATTTTTGAAGACGTGACCTTGATAAATCTTGAAGTATTTAAAAAAGGGCTTTCTAGAATAATACATTTAATTTTCACAGTTAACTTTAAATAGCCTAGTATTGGAAATGAGAAATTCATAAACATATCAGCCACCTGCAACTTGATTTACAGAGCCAATCTACCAGTGAATATATTTTAATTGGTCCAGCTTCTACATGTTTGTTGTCAGAGCTTTGCTATCATAAATATCTCTAAAGAAAAACTATTAATTCTTACACCATAATTACCGTGGTATTCACAATAAAAGAATATCTTCAAATGTGTCCTATAATGCTAAATGAAATGTAAATGAAAAGGTAGCAAAGTAGTTTCTGTTGTGGCAGACATCACGGACTAGGACTATTTACCTTTTTAATGGGTTCACAGTTGGAACCAGACTCAATTCATCCTGAATGACTGAGGTGATTGAGGGTTACACTAACCTATACTTGTCATTGATGAGTGCTGAGCGCTTTAAACAACAAAACTGTTCCACGGACACAACCTTGTAGAGTTTCTACTACAGCTTTCTTAATGGATTTTCTCTCCTGCTGTATGTCCTATAGGCTGCAGGACATACTAACATTACACTCTAAATTCCTTGACTCCTTGATCTCAGACAATCATAGAGATAGTACAGAATTTTGAACAACTACATATATATATATACATTTCCACATACTGTATATAGATATATACCAAATAAGAAGCACAGGAAAGAATTGAGAAATGATGGACAATGATCATTCTAATTAAACATCCTTTTGAGATGAACAAATATGACAGGGAAAAATCATCCATCTATTTTCTAACTGCTTCTTCCACTTCAAGGGGAGCCAGAGCCTGTCTCAGCAAAGGGCATGTTCTGATGAGGTATTCCGTCAGAGGGCACACAAACACAAACACGCACACACTCACAACAGGGCCAGTATTCCCAGAAGTCAATGAACCTGCCAGTATGTTTTTGGATGTTGGGAGGAAACCCAAGCAAACACAGGGAGAACAAACAAACTCCACACAGACAGCACCCTAGGTCCAGAACTGAACACTGGGCTCCAGGCCTACAAGACAGCAATGTTAACCACCACGCCACCTTGCATCCAAAATAAAACATAAAAAATATTAAACTAAAAGTTTCCAGATACTGTTTTAAACATATATGTTTACGTTTGTCATCCATTTTCAGAAAGCTACTTATTGCTGCTAAAGGTTACAGCAGCCTAGACCTAATCCCAGCAGCATATGGTACAAGACGGGGCTACTTCCAAGATGGAGCTCCAGTCCATGACAGAAAACACACACAAGTGCAATTTAGGGCACTGATTAACAGAGGTGGTAACGAGCCCACGGAGAAAATCCAAACACAGGCAAATATGCAAGCTCCGCACATAAAGCTCTCCTGTTTTAAATCAAGCCTAAGGCTCAAGAAGGAGGCAGTGCTAGTTGCCATACCAACAGTATGCGACTTCCAGTTGTTGTCCACAAAAAGAAAAGGAAGAACTCCATAACAGTTCTTTGTATTGTTCGACAAGGACCACGATAGAGCACATCAAATGCATTGTATAAGCGTAGAACTGTGAAAATTGGTAAACCTCGTATGGGTGAGGTCCTGACTCTCTGTGGTCATTAAAAATCCCAGGGCATGTCTCGAAAAGAGGAGGGGTGTTACCCTGGCATCCTGGTTAAATTTTCTCATTGGCCTTTACCAATCATAGCCTTCTAATAATAATCCCCATCTATGAACTGGCTTCATCACTCTGTTCTCCTCCCCACTGATAGCTGATGTGTGATGATGTACTGGTGCACTTTGGCTGCTGTCGCATCATCCAGGTGGATGCTGCACATTGGTGGTGGTGGAGGGGAGTCCCCATTACCTGTAAAGCGCTTTGAGTGGAGTATCCAGAAAAGCGCTATATAAGTGTAAGGAATTATTATTATATATTAATAATAATTAATATTAATAATAATATTATTATTAATAATAATAATAATGTTTTGAGATAAAGATGTTTTCATCGTGATGGAACTTTTTAAACGAGCACATGTACAACTCTCTTGTACAACTCTAGTTCTGGAGTTCTGGAGTTGAGGAATTCCAGGAACTTTATTGGTTTAACCTTGAGTTACCTACTTGAACTTAATATTTGCTTGATTGGCTAAGATGATAAGCTTTCCTTGTTCTTGAGACACTAGAGATTTAAAGCAACCTGTAACACCTCCTGGACAGCTGCTCGTGAAGACTGGATTTGGGCACCCTTGATGTAGAACAAGATGGATTTTTTACTTTCCTCTCACAGACCGTGAAAAAACAGTAATAATTGCTGTCTCATTTAGAGCACCTACAAGAGGGAATGTTTGTATTGATCAACCCTTTCAGAAGAATCAAGATAAAATGAGGAAAAGAGAAGTGAGAAAAGAGCCACTGGGGAACTATGATTATAATATGGCAAGTACAGTATGCCTATATAGAAGTATTCTTTGAAATTGCACAATTCAAAGGCTTCTAATTTCAGTGAAGGCTATGAGGGAATATGACAGCTTAAGAGAAGTAGATTGGTATAATATAAATAAGGAATCTGCAGAGGATAGATGAGAGAATTTTAAATATATTATGCCTGAAGCACAGAATGTATTTTTCCCAAAAGTAAGTAAATCAAAGGCTAGAAAGCGCTGCCCCTAATGGCAAATCAATAGCAGTGAAATTAATTTCATTTCATCCTACAGTAAGTGTAAAATGTTTTGGGGTCTTTTGTAATGGAAAGCGCTATATACGATATTTATAGTTCTACATACTGTATATTGTATATTGTTTCTTTTTACTGTACTATATACAGTATGTATATATAGTCCATTCTAGTAAATTGACTATAGATTATGCTCTTGGGCAGCACGATGGTGCAGTGATTAGTATTACTGTCTCTGTGCTGTGGCTCTGGGTTCAATTCCTGGGCTACTATCTGTATGGAGTTTGCATGTTCTCCCCATGTACTGGATAAAACAGTCAGAAAACAGATGGATTATTCTCTGCTTTTGTTATATAACTTCATAATCTTTCACAATGAGAGAAATAAGAGTATGATCTATAAAAACTTGGTTCACTTTTGTCACTCGTTTTGTGACCCATTTCAATGAATGGGTCACAAAATGAGTGACAAAAGGAGGGCTCTATATTAGCAATTTTTAAGTCAATGTTATTAACACCTGTTTAGTGTCTGTTTGGAGTATTATAAAAGCCTAGAAATAATATCTTATTTCCTTATGTACAATTGGTAGAATACTATTGAGCCCTTGCGGTTTGTTTATATAAAGTGCTTCTAGTACTTGTAACATTTCTGCCTCTTCTATTCTAATATTATTTAATATCGAACTCATTCTTTGATCAGCAGGAGGCGTACAGTTAATTTCTTCCTTGTTAACTACCTGTGAAATACCCATTTAATATATTAGAAATTTCCCTTTCATCATCTAAAGGTTTCCCAGTATTATCGCTGAGACACTTTACTTTCATCCTTTACTATACTATTACTGGTTTTATATCAAAAGGAAACTTTGAATATTTATTTTAGCTCCTCGTGCAATATCCTTTTATCTCTCTTTTTTAGCTTTCTAGTAAGTTTTTCCAAAGTTCCTCTCACTTGTCTTACAGAGTCTCCCTGTTGATGTCATTTACTTAGTTTTATCTGCAGCTGCTTTTATTTTATGCATGTTATATACATCCTGCTGGTAAATGTATCTGAAGCTTCTTAAATAAATGATTAGTTTCTCTGCAACTGCTTAAATACATCCTATCTGTCAGCAATTCACTCTTTATCAGTTCCACCTGGAAAAATTTAGCATTGTCTTTATATTAGTCACCAATGAGCAGCAAACTGCCTTACATGAACACAAAAGAACCTTTGAAGGCTCTGAAATGCAAACAGGGTACTGCTCATCATATAGCAACTGCTTTGCTCTATGGTAAATAGTTACTTTCCTCAAAATTTCCATTCACTTGCCTTGTAATTTCTTTCTTTAACATAGTTAAAGGCAGTGAGGAAAAACATTTTACCTTAGCTGACAAGTCTTTTATGAGAGACAATATCCCTGAGTTGTATCTACAGTATATGGAGAGAGCAGTTTCCAGCTGCTACAGAAAGGTATATATTTGTTTTTTGCATTTGTGTTGAATCATTTACAAGAAAAAGTGATCCCCCTCCCCCTGGCTGTGTAAACTACATACATTTCAAGATAACACCATTAGCTTTTTCGTCGATGTAGTCATGGAATGAACAAATCTAGATTGAAAAGTTCAGGTCCTGCAACAATCTTATCTTGTGAGTAGCAGTCTGTACTTACTGTTGTACAAAATGTAATGGCTTTTATTTGCCAATTGATGACAGTGTGAGAACAAGAAGTCTTGGCCTTCTGGAGCATCTCCACTAAACAACAAATACATCAATTTTCTGTACACCAGTTCAGAAAAATGTGAAGAGAAGGTTGTATTAATTCCTAAGGCTTAGTACCTAGTTTTGTTTTAGTTTTGTCTCTTAAACTAGAACTATGCCAAGGAAAAAAAGCAGAAAGTTAGAACACCAGCTACAGCACATCTAATTTTAATTCCTTCTAGTAGCTCCAAAAGAATTTCTGTTTCTTCTTGTTTTTGATACTGCACTTAAAACTCAGTCACATAATAACAAAGTCAACAACCTTTGAGTACTTCCGAATAACAGACACTAAGCCTCTTTATTACAGTAAGCAACGGCCTCACCAATGGGTGAATTTCAACTTATTTAGAAGGATACCACAACTACTACTTTCTTGACTGCCTAATGTGATACATAAAGATCCCTTTCACTTTTTGGGTGCTGTCTAAAATACACTTATACTACACTATGAGTAGTGTCAACATTAAAATTGTACTGTTTTCATTTGGTTTACCACAAAGAAACTGCAGAAATCAATGGTTCTGACATAAAGCAGCTTATATTTAGCAGCTGATGAACAATTTTTTTTTACATTGGAAACTTATTGCCTTAATTTATTATCACTTTTTTAGTTAGGTCTCCCAAATCCTAAAAACAGAACCAGAGTAGGTATGACCATTCATCAGTAAGAGTGGTAGCACATAGAGGTTAGGGTTAGGTGTATTGGTCTTGTTAAATAATTACCTGCTACACACCCTGGAAATCATACATTTGTTTAAATTAAATAATTCAGAACTGAGATAGAAAAAAAAAAACTATAGGTGATCTAGTTCTAGAAGTGTTGGTCGATTTCAGTCCTGAGTGACCCCCTATGTCTTCTGGTTTTCATTGCAATTGAGGTGATAAACATTAAGTTACGAGTTAAGTTAAGATAAACACAGCTGAATGAGGGGAATTATGAACCTGGTAAATTCTTAAAGGGGTGAGAGCACGTTTTAACATTTTAAAACAGACAATTTAAATCGGTTGCCCTAAAATTAATACATTGCCTCCTAAAAACAGGGCTGGAAGCCACTGGTCAGGAGGTTTAGGTAAAGGCTTTAACTGATTCAAAATCTAGGTCTACCATTGAATCACTATGTGCTGCCCTTGTGTTCCATTCTTTGGAGAAATGTGACACTTAGGTTGTGTTATAATTACTACTGCAGTAGCAGCCACTAATACCTCGGTCTACTTATGGACGTTACCATGGTGAAAAGATCTGATGAGTTACAGACCTGAGGACACCTTGTCTACAAAAAAAATAGATGCAGGAAATTTGGCAGGCCACCAGATGGCGCTATGCCCTGTGGAACAGATGATCTATACAAGCACAGTCAGTTTGGTCAATTTACAGGACATGGTGAGCTGTGATAGCTGAAATTTGTCAAAGAGCATATTAAAGCAATGCTCACACTAATGACAATTAAATGATTCTGTTTTTTCCAGATAGTGCAGGAGCCAGCTGTATTTTCATGCCAAATCCAACACAGGTATATTGCATATAAATCTCCATCCTCTGACTTGCTCCGAAATGCTCTATTGTTCTCTATTCTAATGCAATTCATTTTATTTGTTTTTATTTAAAAGGCACATATACATTTTTGTGCTTAACCTCATTGTTCTATTTGATATTTTGCAACCCCATTTGATAAAAATTGTTGAGTTTTGGAACAGAACCCTGGGGTAAAACATTTTGATACAAATCTTATTACATCAAGGTAAAATGCAGCTTTAAAGCATTGGAAAATCACTTCTCCATTTTAAGCATTACTTTAAAGACCTTCCTTTAATTTACTAAGAGACAATGATCTTTAATTCAAACCAGGACCCACAAAGGTGGAATTTACTTTTAATTTTAATTGCATTTTTTGTGTGATATCTCCTGATGAGTGTTGCACAGAGAAATCAGATCTCCACTTTCAGGTTCTCACCTTTATTGGGAGGTGACATTTGTGAAGAGAAAATGCATAAAAAATTGAATTAACATAATATTTGTAATGTACAATGTAACACTTAGAATCACATGCACAGGAAAAATTCACATTGCCCTGGAAGCATTATGTTCGGGTGCTTTTTAAAGGTAGAAAGGTATTAAAATATTTTTATAATTTAAATCAAAACTCATCTCTTTTATCATATTCGGCAGAAGTGCAGGTGATGAGAATATCAACTGCCATTATCAGAGCTCCCACAATATTCAGGTTTTTCCAGTTTAAAATAGTGAATATAGAATGTGGTAAAAATAAATAGCACTTCACAGGTAATTATGTTGGTATTACCTAGAGATGAGAAGACAGAAATCCCTCCATGAAACCTTGTTTTTAAAGGATTTGATTTATTTTTATGGGATGCTGAAGATGAAGAAAGGAATCTGTAATAATCTGTATCATTTAAGGGCTGAGGACAGCATTGAGTAGTGGGTAAGTGGGTATGCCTCTACACTCACACCTGAGAGTTTGTGGGCTCAAGCTCCCACTGCAGTAACTGCTGCTGTGTGCTTGATTGAGGTACTTTAGTCCAGTTCATCCACCTCCATAAATGTGGACCAGCAATGTGGGAGTAAACATAGTGATGGACTGGTGTAGCATCCAGGTAGAGCTGTACTCATATCGCTGCTGTATGTACAGGAATCAGGGTGAGCTCTAGTTTGATGAATCCCTGTGCTTTGGTTTGTACTTTTACTCCTTTAAGTGCCAAGGGGAATCTGGAACAGGCTACACAGCCATGTTGCCAAAGCTGACCACTTCTTTTGATAAACAGTTGGATAAGATCCTCAGGTCCATTAGCTACTAAAAGACAAATGAGCCAGATGAATTGAATGGCCTCCTAATTTTCATAATTTCTTATGTTATTAAATAGAAGCTTGCAGCTCAATAACACATGCTAATCCATCCCTAAAGGTCAAAGAGATAAAGACTGGCATTGAAATTCTGATTCCCATCTTTCACCAGCTGAAAATCTTACAGGAGAACTAAGCACATCTGTGATAGCTCTAGATCAAAGGCAGAAATCTAAAATGGCACTGCAAGTGTGGTGTAATTGTTAGTACTCTGGTTTTGCTAGTGAAATGATGTGGCTTCAAATCTTGCTGTCAATTTTCTGAGCAAAGCACTTCAAAGTGGCACACATTCAGAGTGCCCACCTACAGTATATAAATAAAAAACTGAAAAGTGTATGATACAAATAACTGAATTAATAAACTTAATATCTCTCAATATCTTAATTACACAGTCTGCCAGCTTTATAACCAACTTTCATTCTGTTTAAATTAATAAATGTATAGTAATAATAATAACATGAAATATTAATACATACATTTTCCTCTGAATGTTTAAATGTATATCTTATATAACATTGTTTGAATATATATTATTTTCACCAAAAGAAGAACATTTTTTCAAGTAGTTACATACTTGAATACATATTTTTTATATAACTATCACTGACAGATGACATGAAGTATCGTGTTAGTTTTATATGTTATTCATTTTATTTGAATAAGATGTTGTTGTCCTTAACAAGAGCGTTGCTGTGATCTCAAGGCTGAGGCTTTTCAAATCTTGCTTCATGAAGTGAAAAAAAGCAAGAAAACACTTGGCATTTCCTGTACTAAACTACACTGTCAGCTCTCTAAACCCTCACACTTCCAGGGCGCATTGGAATAGATGAGAAAGTGTAAAGATGAAAATCTCGAATCTGTATGTTTTGCTAAAAGAAACATTTCTAAAAGGTTTTATGGAGGATGGAGTACAGACAGATGGAGGACCAGGTTTATTTCTAAAAATGAGTATGGTGGATGATAAAGGAGATTAGGATGATCATAAGAACAGAAAAACCGCTGTGAACCCATTTGACCCATCTTGCTCATTGCCTGATGGTACATCATCAGAAAGGCCACCAACCAGAGGAGGCCATTAAGTACATCAGGCTCATTTGGTTCTATTTCTCTATATTGCTATAGCTTGTACTATAGAACTAGCAGCAGATGGAACAAAGTTCAGGTATGAAATTCCCCCACAAAAGGACAATTAAAATAATCAAGAAATGCAGTATATGTATTTGGAAGGTTTGAGGAACTCATGCAAATACATAGAGAACATGCAAGATCTGTACAGCCAGCTCATTAATCTGGATCATATCAAGCCATTTCTAGACAAAAAACACACCAACCGTGTATCTGGGCAGTTTCTTTCTGACATCCACAAGCCTTTGTGTTTAGATGTGCCTCTTATTTGAACCCTCAAGTGCACTCTTGTAGTTTCAATGTGTGTCATCAGGGCCCTTACTGTTGGTGTGAATAAGGCTGATTGAGGAGAATGTGACAATACTTTTGACGCGATTTTAAATACTTGAAGAAAGTATTTAACAAATACAAATTTTTGTAGTGAAATGTCTGCTGCACAACCTGTACTTATCTACATATACATTGCATTAAATTAGTCATTATGGTAACTAGTGAGCAGGAAGGGGTGCTTCACATCGCAATTTGCGTGTACTCTCGCCCTTGCCCATGGTGAGACCAGTGGTTTGTGACAAAATAGACCATACAGTACTTTCACAAATTTCACTAGAATGTGCTTAGTTCAGAATTCAGAACATTTTGTGATACTGTCAATTAATTTATTTTTTACAGATATTTAATAACAAGTCTGAGAAATCTGGTCTGCAGTTCCCCTTTAAAAATACGCCTCAAACAGAGGTTTAGACAGAGGACCTACAGCAGCAAGAGTTTTCTGATTTGAAATCTTGGTCTGCCACTGGCACACTGTGTGTCGCCATGAGAAAGGTATTGAACTTTGAACCTCCTTGTACGCCATTCTTTGGAGAAATGTGACACATAGGTCCTTTTATAAATACTTCTGCAATAACAGCTGCTTGTGTATAGTACACCCCTATGTCTCTGTAAGTTACTATGAATAGAAGATAAAAGATGAGTTATATATTTGAGGACCCCTGCTTTACAGAGAACATTCGCAGAGCAGAAGATGGTATTTCAAATCTGAAGCAAATACTCAAGATGCATTTATGTTTGTGCACACTGCTACTAATACTGAGACATATTTAAAAACCTGAAAATCATCACTCCATTAGAAAGAGTGCTTATCAGTGCTCCCAAAATTACAAAAAAATGTGCCTATTAATAACAAATTCACAAAACGTTATTCTGAAGATTTGATTCTAATCATTATTTAACTCATTAGTTGGTAATGTGACACAAAAATCCATCCTGGAGGGCAGCAATTTCTGTTTTTTGCTGGCTTCCAGCTCTAGGTTATTCCTATAGTGTGTGTTTTGTTTAATATACAATGACAAGCCCCCATCTCTTTCCAGTTATTCCATGTCATTTGAACCAAGACAGTACAAGGAAACAAATTACCTTCAAATAAGTGTACTATTATTAGATGGCACTGACTACTATATATGTTAATTTTAAAATAAATGAAACAATTTTAAATCTAACTGTGTTCTTAGGAATGTGGAATAAAATCCATTAGTAAAAAAGAGTTTATGAATGAATGCACAACACAGATAAACTGATTAGTTAGGCCTGAACAGAATAGTTAAACAGTCAAAAAATAAAGTTTTGACTGATTCTCTTCTATACTGTATATAACAAATAGACATGTTTGTGCAATTGAACACTTACATTCTACAACTGGCTGAGTAAATATATACAGAAATTTAATAAAAGTCCAGTTAACAGGGAATTTTCACCTCAAAATTATTGTTGTTGTTTACTTTTGCTATGTGTGTTGGCTGTCATAAATGCTATAAGGGATTATTTGTCTTATTCTCGTTGAGGAGCTCAAGAATTTAATATAGAACTGGACTAATTCAATGTATAATGCCCAACAGTATTTTTGGTTACAATCTTATACTTCAATCAATTGTACTACTGTACATGTGCTGTACTAAACTGTAGTAGTTCAGGTGGGTAGCTGCGTCAGCATGCGTAGGCTACAAAGGAACAATAGGTTTATTCCACTAAACCGTACTACTAAAAGCACCTGTCATTCTCCTATTCTTTCTAATAATTATGCTTGTTTGAATTTTTTAATTTTAAATTATTTAAATTATACTAAATACTTCAAAATTGAGCTATTTTTGCTCTGAAATGTGGAGAAAGAAACTATTTTAAATGTTTCATCTCCTACTACAGTATGTTATGAAAGTATAAAATCTATAAATACCTTTTCTATTCCAACTGGGCATGCCCAGAACATGGGGTTCATTTGTACTAGGACCTGCAAAATATAATAACGCTTTCAAAGAATTGTGGTAAATATTCTAAAATCTTTAAAGGTTACCTTGTTTTTTTATATTGTCATATACAGTACCTGACTTTAGAAGCTTTTATTTTTTACACGTAAAATGTAATTTACATTTACTGTATTTGTAGTAATTCTTAAAAAGAAATCACAGGTCCAGTCTACTTATTTGAATACCTGTACTTTTTTGTTACAAATTTATCTCCTGAGGCATACGCTGTAACATCTTTGGCATTGTAAAATCAGATACAGAGATGTTTCGTTTCAAACTGCAAAATATCAAAGTTCGTCTCTGAGTGTGATATAACCACATGCACTGCACTCAAAAGAGTACAAGAAACCTAGCTTTGCAAACTCAACTAAACTGAAGCATGAATTGAAAAAGCCTACTGTATATGAACATTAAAAATGAATTGTGATGTGATAATGCTTTATTGTGATCATTATGACAATGAAACTAATTGTGATCCTTTTTTATGATTATTCATTTGTGATTGCGCGTGTCTTCTTTTAGGCTGTGTTTTGTACCAACAAAGTTAGAGCTCTAAGAAAAATTAACAAGGTTGATGTAATGAATCTTGTGTTGCACAGGAAAGGGCACACGCTCAGTGAAAAATTGCTTGAAATGTATGACCTTTGCTTTCTTGACACAGCTTTTTATTAAACAGGGAAATAGCACTGTTCCTGACCAATTGAAAAAAAAAAAAGATTTTTTAAATTTAATCACAAGCCCGAGATTCTTAATTACATTTGTTTATACTGGCATTTGTTTATATTGAATTATTTATTGATGTAATTTATCTACTTTCATTAGGTTCTTTCTATTTCAAATAAAATAATATTACAACAGAAATTAAAGCTTTTAAGATCATTAATCAGTATATTACCCTTAATGGATTATACCTGGAGCCAGAACTGCCCAATCCCTCCTAGTCAGAAGCAATTTTTAAACAGAGGTGCTTTAATTTTGTATCCCTCCAATGAACTGCATCTCCTAATGTCTATTTCTGCAATGTTAGAGAACAGGCTACAGCACAGTTTATGAGCCACTTCTGACATCTACTGATCTTAAGAAGGATAACACATTTTTCTTGTGCTACAAATATTCCTCAGAAGTCAAGTTGTGCAGCTGTATGTTATGCTGATGGTGATGATAGAATGTTTCGAAGCTAATAAACAGCTTCAGTATATTTGGTGTATTTTCAGAAAAAAACATTATTGTTTTTTATATGTTATGATTGTACTATGAAGTATGTATGGTTAGACCCTTCCAGAAAAGATTTTGGTCCTCACGGAGTCTTTCAGTGTTTATTCCACACTCACCTTTTAATTACCTAATCAAACTTAATTATTGGCTCAAACGTATGTATTTAATCCTTACAACATTTTATTGATGATGTTAAAAGATTCATCTACACATATTAATACAATATCAAGTACCTTTTCTTATGTGGCAGGATCCTCAAATGATTTGTGATTCAAACATTCTCTAAAAATGTGCATTTTTTAATTTTTAAATGATTTATAACTGTAAATATGTGCCTGTCACTTCATAGACTATAGATACTTGTTTTTTATAGACCAAAGACATAGACACAGATATTTGTATTGTACAGACAATACCCATGTCATAGACTATAATTGACCATGTGAAATCTAGGGAAGACATAACCAACCAAATTATATGTCTGTTTAGAAAATACACATGTTCAAAAAGCAAACAAGTGAAAAAATGAGTACATGTAACTAGTACAGATATACACATAACTAGATGGCAGTAATGAAGACCTTTTTTTGCTTCCTTTCTTTAATGTTTGCAGAACTGCTGGATTGATGATAATATCCATGTAATTTTCTATGACACAGTTTGGTCTTTTCAGAAAGAACAAGAGTTAAAAGCCTTGAAAATGACAGCTGCATGCTCACATTTCATTCCTCCATTTTCATCCAATTCAGGGTCACAGGGGAGCCTATCCTGGCCAGGCAGGGTACACCCTGGATTTGACAGTATTCCACACAGAGACAAAAACACACTTACATCAAAGCATGTTTTCCTAGAAGCATATTAACCTACCACTATGTCTTTGGTCAGCAGGAGTAAACCAAACCCAAAGGAAACCCGCACAATCACCAGGAGAACATACAAACTCCACACAGATAGCACCCCAGGAAGTGAACCCATGGCCCCAGCACTATGAGGCAGAAGTGCTAACCACTGCATCACCATGCCACCCCCTGTGTTTTCATTTATAAAATTTAATTTAAAAAACATTAAATAATAATTTAAAATACAATATATCTAAAAACTTTTAAAATCGCCACCTGAAAGCAAAATTTTTAAAGAATGATCAGTAAATATTTTAGGGATACTGACAAGTATAACAAGGTCATTAATATTATTTGGAAATCTTTGCAGAAAGGTAGAGTTTAATTCTCAATGAACAGTAGAAATAGAAAACACGCCTACAGCCAAAAACGTTTTTTTTTCTTTTCAGCTTCTACTTGTTTGAATATGATACGTATATGATATGAATATGAACTCTTAAAATATGCACCTGCAAAATATGTATGGATTAAATGTATACAGGCAAACAAAAAGTCATCATTCAACCAATTAAGTTAAAATAAGAACTGGGTTTTCATTCAATTCAGAGATGTCTGTTATAGAGGAATTGGAAGTAGATCTGAGAATGCAAAACAGAAACCGGGTTTAGCCTAACAGTGTCATACTGTGCATACTATATGAAGATATAGCATACTTCACACTGTACATTTGGTTTTCTATATTAAAAAGTAAAGGAATGAGTTCAAAGTATTCCAGCTTAGTTTCATGAGTTTGAGACTTCTGAATGATTCATTTACTATGTACAAATAGTGGCTCTGTTAAGGAGTGTGTAGATATAAAGCTACATACTGTAGATATGAGAATAGTGGTGTACATGACAGGCTTTGAAAGATTTAGAACTTTGTTGCCTACATTTTATATGGTGTCAGTCCTCTAAAGCAGATGCTCACAGTAGCAGAATGCTGTCACGCAGAAAACTCCAGCGAGTTACAAGGTGCAATTCTTAACACCCTGGCAGGACAGTTGCTTCTCTTTTTCAGTGTGGGCCAGCAGGGCATCCTGTAATGTAGCTAACGACACAAAGACCCAATGTCTAAACAATTTGCTGCAATCCCCCCACCACCACCTTTCCTGCAAACCATCAAATTCTCTGCTGTCACTAAGGTGTGGAGGAGACCTCTTCCCCCACCACCATCTCAATCCAAAAGTGGGTGCACGACAGCGCGTGCACATTATCAGCTGAAACACATTTTAATCTTCTGTTTCCTTAACCACGAATTTCGGCGTCTCAAGCACGTGATTGAGGTGGAATGTGTTGCAGTATAGTTGCTGCCTCCTATGCAAGGAGGCCCACGTTTCCTTGAGTTCAGCACAGTTCTTTCCTATGAAGTACTTTGGGATCCTGATTATAAGGAAATGCACTGTATAAGGTCTTCTTGTCCCTGATTTAGCTCTCCCTGCTACTGTGTTGGTTACATCACAGCCTTCTAATTGGACGCTGGACTGAGAGCAGCATTTTATATCACAGAGGTAAACAAGGATGCAAGACAGCAAGAAAGAAAGCAAAAAGTAAAGAAGTGCTGTGAGAAAATAACACCTGTGTCAATAATGACAATAAACAAAAAGGATATTGTAGCTGTTTAACCAAAAGAGTGAGAAAAGGTAGGAGTGTGTGTTAGATTATCTGCACTTTTTTTTTAATTTGCACTTGCCCAACTTCCCTCTGAATGAATTTTAATTTCATTATTCATTCTCTGTCTTTACACAATGTTTTCTTGCTGTCTGCACTTGTCTGCTTCTGTAAAGATGCAGGTTGTGTTTGATGTGCTTAGACTTAGGCATTCAGACCCAGAGTTGCATTTTCATGCTTTCAAATGTAATGTAATCTTTCAAATATAACATAGATGTATGAATAAAAAAAACACTACATATCAATATTTGATTTTGTTTTTCATTTGGCTTTTTCAGAAATTCTTACTGACCAGTACGTGAGGCAAGACTCAGTCAATCCACCTGGAGCCTGTGAAATCTTCTTTACTCTACATTTACTCTACATGCACATGTCCTAGTGTTCAACCAAGGGAAGAAAACATCTCTAAGAGATCTAAAAACATAAAAAGAACTTGAAAAGAACCGTCTTTTGTCTTTTGGCAGTGAATAGGAGGCAATGGAGATACTACCAGATGAATAATGTAAATACCGTTCTAATTTACTGAACTACTGAGCATGGAGATGTATAACACTCCACACATAAAGTGTGTACACTTTAGTGCCTCATAGGGAACACCAGCTGTTTATTCTGGCTCTGGAAGTGGAGCACGTGCTAAAAGTCACAAAAGCATTGCTCACATCTGAAGACATCTGAAAGACACTGCTATTACTGAGGTTGGCTTTAAGTACGACTGTGACGTTGAACACAACACCAATAAATACAGTCCTTAATAAAAGGAGGGGAAGCCAGGGAGTGAGTTCTCCTTGTTAAGAAAGACACCTCTATTCCTCCTTTCATGTCCGTTATTATGCTATGGCAAAACCTCACTTAATCTCTCATGATTGTGCAGACTCTGCTCTATCGTTAAACCTTACCAAATTATTCTTCTTCTTACAGTAGTACTGATAATCCTCATTTCCTTTTATTGTTTTTTTTTGCCTGATATGTGGTTACAGATTCTCGATTAGTATTTCTTCCAATACTTCTAAGTAACATTTTTAGACAAAACCATCTGAGAAGACTTATCTGTAGTTTGTTTTAAACAAATATGGTGGCAAAGAAAAATAGCACACTACCTTGAACCTCATTAGAGAAGCATTGTGCAAAATGAAGATGAACAAACTCTGTCAAATGTCTGCCTAACTTTAATTTTGACTGTGTTTTCTGCTTAGACTGTTATACAATGTAAGTCTGAGAGGAAGCAAGTTTATTACATGGGATGAAGGCTATGCTCCATTTATAGAATTTGGCAAAGTTAGTAAAGCTTTGTAGCACATAAGATAATTTAGGTATTGTATATCCCAACTTCTATATTCTAAAATATTAAGAAACTCCACCAAACACAATTCAGAAATACCCACTACCCTTGGAAATATACTCATAATAAGAAAGTTAAGTCCTTCCTCAAATGTAAACCTAGTCTTCACTTTAACCCTTCCCCAAAATTAACCCTAATCACAAAGTCTAACTCCGAGCATTCATAACCCTTCAAATGTTCCAGCTAATGCAACACCTACCACCACCACCCCCTTTTCAAAATCTGCATTATGATTGAAATGCGTAGCAGTGGTTTTCTTATATGAGCAAAACTTGTTTAGCTAAAACAAAAAGGGTTAAAATGACCACACAGAAAATACTTTGACATTTAGGACTAAGAATAAGCAATTTTGCCACACAACTGCAAACAAAGTACACTGTTCTGTGGTAAAGTGCCGTTTCTCTCTCTTTATATCTATAAAATACATTGCCTTGCAAAAGTATTCACCATCTTACTCTCTTACTAAAATACACCTTCTTAAAATGTCCTATTTTGTTGAATTACTAACGATGTGCACACGTGCTGAAGTGAACTACCAGTTCTTCTGCAGTGTGTAAGTGACACAGAAGTGGCCCAGTGGCCAGACACAGACCCATTTGCAACAGTATCTGGTGGGGGCAGCTAGAGAGCATGTCAGTCTTGAAATCCTGGCCGTCTTTCCTACAAACAGAGGCCAGTAGTGGATTTAAAGTAGGGCTGTTATTTGCTTAAACTATTTGATTGGAAGATTAGTGAGCATTAGCTGATTACCTGATTGATCTAATTAATTTGCAGTGGTATAAAAGAGGCTGTCT
Organism: Atractosteus spatula; assembly: GCF_055471065.1. Classification (NCBI taxonomy): domain Eukaryota; kingdom Metazoa; phylum Chordata; class Actinopteri; order Semionotiformes; family Lepisosteidae; genus Atractosteus; species Atractosteus spatula. Next base: position 15,847,061 of record NC_142707.1, read on the forward strand.
TGTACAATAATCCATTCATAAATAACAGGAATTAATATCAGCCTAAGAAACTATAAAACAACATATATTTTATATTTACTCCAAACAAATATTTAATAACTTTATATTTAATAGAAAGCAAGACAATATGATTAAAAAAATACATACTTTACAAATTAAGATGGCACAGCATAAGATTTGTAATAAAAATAAGTAATCACCCTTCAATTGTGTCAATTTATTGGCTGGGCTACGATTTAAATGACATAATCGTATGGAACCATGTAAGGTTGTTAATTGAAGCAATTTGCAAAAGTTTTCTCTTTCTAAGCTGCAAAGTGTGCGCAGCATGAAAAAACTTTGTATTTCATTTTTACTTATGCCCAAAGAAATGCTTTGTGTGATATCAGTGGATAATGCTTAAATATCACACAGAAGATCTTACTCAGACTTGACATTTCAGCAGAGCTTTGATCTACTGAAATTCTAATTTAATTTAACACAAAGTATTTCTGAGATTTCTGATTGATGGTTTGTAGCCCTATATTTTGTCTTAAAAATATATTTAAATATGCAACTCTTTTAACTCAACATGCAGAGGCTTTGTAAAGAGTGCATGAGTAAATTTTGAAAAGGATCGTCTCTGATCACTTCCTAAATTGTTCAATTGGCTTAACTAATATTGTGATCAAAAAGCCCTAATTTATAGCTGTGGCTATTATTTTACAAAGCAGTCTCAGGCCTACACTCTCCCAGATCATTGTGCCTTCCAACTACAGTGGATAATGTGCTGCTACAGGGTTTAATAGCCCACTTTAGGGTCCTGGAAGAGCTCTTCAGTGACAGAACATTAGAAGACCTACCCTATTGTATTTCACTTCTCCTGCAGAGTAACAGGTGGAGTACTTCAACTGCACACTGCTAACCCAGTACTCCATCAAGGGGAAACATCTGGAACTCCATCAGAACATGCTGAGCCCTTACAAATGGATTGAACTGGCATATCTGGAACTGGATGACGGTGAAGAGGCCAAAGCAGCTGTCCCGAGGCACAGCAGCTCAAGCACCCGATCTGCTCTTATGGGAAATACGTATCCAGATCTGACCACCAGCCCTCATGTCATCTTTCATCGCCTTTCCTCTGGAAGATACAGAGACGAGAGAGCCCCTGCACACACCAGTCGTTCAAGGAGTATTGTTAGGGTTAGTAGTTCAGATAGTTCATCTTTCTCTCTGAGCAATTTATTCGTTCTACCGGTAAGGAGCACTGCACTACGTTTGGTGACCTAATACCTTCCAGATAAACCAAGAAAGGCACTAGTTTAAACGTGAACCGATTCACCGCATTAAAAGACAGACAGAAAAAGACAGAAAAACTACAACGGCCAGATTCCTTTCCTGTCTCACCCAGTTCCTTAACTAAACCGTCTCGCGACATTTTTTCACCGATGTAGTTTCTCACATTACCTTCCCAGCTCTGAATTCGTCAGGACAAGACCGAGAAACAACTACAACATCCAAGATGCAACTGTGTTCACAGCCCTTTCAACGGGGTGACAATCTGGTTGGGTTTTTTTTTTCCTGTGAGGACCTTTTGCACAGTTCCTTCCTGTCTGTGTTTGTGTCGAATGCGTGGTGTGTGTGAGTGAGCGAGAGAGGGGAAAGCGTGGTGCTTGGAAGTCTGGGGAGATCTGGGCCTGTTTTGTAAATATTTAAGAAAATATTAGTTATTTTTTATTTCTAAACCTGAATAACCAGGTTTGGCAGTTTATTTTTGTAGATTACTGTTAATATATTTAAAATACAAGAAGATTCCCTAAAGATGTCTTCAGGTTGTCAAAAGACCACAAGCAGAGCAATCCCAACACGACGAGTGATTGTCAACGACGCTACCCAAATGCCGAATGATTATTCAACAACACCAGGAGGAACATTATTCAGTACAACCCCGGGAGGTAAAAGCAAACATGTACACTGTTAAATGGAATTTTGCTTTATTTTAAGGAGTATCTTCTTTTCAATATTAAATACACTGCAAATCATCGTACTTGATTTCAAGCTGTTGCTATTGTAGTATCTGCATACCCCGGAAGATAAATACTGGTTTTATTATAGTGCCGTGTGCTGTTTCTTTCTCTGCTTTTTAAATGCCATTGTTGTTGCCCTCGCCACGCCTGCGTTTTCGAAGTTTCGGTGTGGTGAAACGCAAAGAAAAGATATCTTTGGATTTTCGTTTTGTTAATTCTGTTACTGATCACACTCAAGGGTTTTCTAATTGTCATCAGTACAATCGCTGCCCAAACTAAAAAATAAAAACACACTGTTCTTTCTCAGGTGGTTTTGATTGCTGATCGATGGAATCCTAATCAATTTGTTTACCAATCGAAGAATTGCATTAATGCGCATGGCATAATTTAGGAGATAGATAAGGTTCATTGCTTGAATGTAGAAATCAGACGGGGGATATATTTTAACGGCAGTATGGAATTTCTTTTATCATGTCTCTTAATTTTGAATGCTTAAAAACGGCTGTGTTTTTTTCATTTGTTTTAACTGGCAAAAATCTTCAAATCAGTGTGACGTCAGCTTTTACAATGCTGCGTCTCGCATTCCCTTTGGTAAGGGCCTGTACGTGATAGGCGGGCGTGTTCCCTGGTTTAATGCAAACTCTCAAATGTTGCACTTAAAAGTATTTTTTGTAAGGAATTTGTCTACTTCTGACGACTTATCAAATTGACGTGAAGTTTAAAATATTTTTTAAGAATACCTACATCACTGACATTTTTCAGGCTAACACTACAGTAAACCCCCCCTGTTCGTGCGTTCAAATCGGGAACTGGTACGTCTCTTTAACATCTCCATATATACATACAGTATGGTCACGCGTTCTGCATTCTTCGTTTAAAGTGGCTGGCGTGATCTCATTCCATGCTTTGGTAGTGTTGTAAATTGCAACTGCAAACGCTGATTCTTTCCTAAAGGTTTCTCAAAGCATCAAACCCATGTACTGTGTGTCCCTAAGTACAGCGCTAATGTGGTCTTTTTTTGTGTCTCTGTTCCCTTGGTCCTGTTGCTGGAAAAGGGAAGTTCAATGAAGGAAAATGATTTTGAAATTCATCCACCAAATTAGATAGGTACAGCAGACCCTTAACCCCCACCATGGACAATCGGCATTGGAGAAATTTAAATCTATGTAATTTATAGAGATTAGTGAAGGCTACTTTATAAAGTTACTCATTAATACCTACTGTAATGTGTATAGTATTAGAAATGATTGGCCTTGTCCATACTGAGCTGTGTATGGAGTGAAAAAATAATAAAACATTGTACAATAAAAGCATCACATTTATGTTATTTACCAATGTTAAACAGACATTATTAAATGCTTGGCTTTCACTGGTGATTAAATGTATTGATTAGATTTGGGTAGAATGCATTTCAGTTTTTTGTGTCCAACAGTTATTTGTTCCTATTGACTTTTTTGTCTATATTCATAGCTACATTGGACAAGGGTTTTGATTAACTCCTCTAATAGCAGTTGGCCCAATAGCTGCAAATTCTTTGATTGCTAATATGATTTTGCATTGAGTGAATTATAAACTGCTCACACAGAGGCTATGTGTTTCATTTACATATGTGTGTTAAGTGTAGAAACTAGAGTAATTTGTGGAGTATCTCATGGATCTGTATTTGTGCCTTTTTTATTGTTTACGTTTTAAAATCAATGTTCTAAAATGGTAAAACCACTACATAACCTTAACAAATTGGAATAATGACAAAATTCATATTTTTCCTAGACTTGCTAAGAAAGAATGGGTATTTTTCTGGGTATTGTTTTACACAACAGCCATATTAAAGTGATTAGCCTCCTTTTATGGACAGTACCTGTGCTCAGGTCCTAGATACACAAAACCAAGCTACCACATACAAGTCTGCCTTCTTTATATTGTGCTCAGTTTTATGGTGCATCGGTTATCTCTTGTCGACTGTTTTTCTGTCTAGTGTGGCTGGGCTTTGACCAATTGTCATAATTAATAAGTGCCAGCTGCCAGCGAAGTCTCGGTTTTGCAGGCTTGACGATGGATCTCGTCAAAGGATTGATATTGCCTTAATTCTTACATGAGTATAAACACTGATATTTCACAGTGACAGCAGCATAGGTGGAGAGCACTTTATCTAAGAATATCTTTATATTCTGACATTAATACTTAGCTGTAAATAGATTTCTTGAGCCTGAAAGCTGGTAGAATGTAGAATGCAGAGGACAAATGATGTATTTTTTTCCATAGTGTGACTAAGGAGTTCCATGAGTAATTAAACAACAGTGGATATGATCCTTAGAATAGCAACCCACTATCTTGAGGTGGGCTAAAAGGCTTCATCTCATTTGTAACCTTTCATTGCTTGTGTTAGAAATTTGAGTTTTAGGATTATGACAAAGCGACCTTGACAGAGGATCACAAATGATGGAGGAAAGTGTTTTGGAACTTTTAAGCTTGTCGGTACTAATAGTACTGTCTTGTATAATCCGACATTCAATTCTGACCATAGCCACACAGAAAAAAATGTTTATTTTAAAGAATTGCCTATTGTGACATCTTAATTCGGTTTTCTGGTAACATTGCAATATCCTGTGTAAGTGCAAGCTGCAGTCATGCCATGTCTGTGTTCTGCAATTGGGCTAACAAGCAGAGTCTTATCAGCTATGAACTGATGACTGTGGTGCAAGATGTAAAGTCAGACTGCAGATGGTAAAGCAGTGTTTACAATATTATTTGAAAATGGCCAAGTGATAAAAATTGAAATCCAAAACCATGTTTAAATAGTTTTGTGTTTTTTTCCTACTGTAAATCCAGGTAATCATTAACCAGATCAGTTGACAGCTCCATTGTTTTTTTTCACACTGCAATTACTTAAGTACCAGCTGAACTCTTCCCAGCTATGGTATGTAGTTTGCCTGATAGAGGTATTTATAGACAGTCCTTGAAATGCTTGTGTAAAGTACAATATGATGAACTGAACTTTAACTACCTCATTATTAAACTATGGAAAGGAGGAACCATCAATACATGTAAAAACGGCTGTACCTTGTGTTGTGCTTTCCCTTTCTTTAAAATGGGCAAGTTTACCCCCAAAAAAGCAAGAATGCCAGGCAGCAAAAACAGTTGCTCACATGCCGTTGGAGAAAATTTTAATTCTAGGACTAGCACTCAGCCTCACATGGTCTCCATCAGGTCTCTACTGTGTTCAACCACAACCCAAGGACAAAGGGCCCTTACAGAAATACTTGATGTGACTTAAATATGCATGACAAAATCTACCATCCAAACAATAAATACTCAGTACACATAAAGGATTCTCCCCTTGAAGTTGAAATTTCGAGTATCGCTTTAATTTTTTAAGCCTTCAGTACAACCCTCCACTCCCTTTTGTTGTGGAAAGTATTAATACAAAATAAAGGCTGCAGATGTCCTTCAACCCATGGACTCGTAGGTAGCGTTTAATAGATTGTCCAGCCAGGTTACATTCTAACTATAGAAATGTTATAGTAGTTGAGGGCAACATGGAAGCACAGGATCAGAACAAATGCTGTTCATGGGTCTGTTAGTGTGGGGGGGGGCGGAAATCGGGTGACATTTTGCTTTACAGAAGACATATTTACTTCAGGACGGCATGTTCTGGAACTTAAGATGAGATTTGGGGATGGCAGGATGGAAAGTAGCATGTTATGGAGGTGTATTTATAGGGGAGAATTGCACAATATCCTGACAAGCAGGTTGTAGGATCTCTTTCCTTTACACAGCAATGTGTACAATATGTTGTCAAGCTGGTGGTACAGCTGTTGCTGCAACCATGAGACAGCTGTGGCTAGAGGAAAAAAAACTGTTGATATGTTGCTGCGATAAGTCACCCCATTTTTGAGTTTACTGTGTAGGATAATTTCTGCATTTTCAATCAATCATGTATGCAGTCAACTTCAGTTTCTTTTTAAAAATGTTTTAAGCCTTTTTAATCTCGCCCCTAAATTTATAAAGTAACAAAACAGAGGTCTACAACATGGAGTCCAGCAAGAGAAAAATTAAAAGTCTTTACCTAACAATCAAAGTTCAAATTCCTGGATCTTGGTTGGGAAAAAATGAGTATATAGTATTACACAGTAGAATACAAAAGAATACACAGCAGAACTTGCAAGGAGATAGTAAGTTACAGTAAGTTGTCATTCACACAGTTTACAACAGCAAAGGCAAAAGTAAATTCATTCCTATAGAAAATCAGTTTTACTTTTGGTAGAGTTTAAATCAAAAGGTAAACTGATGAACAGGTGTTCCTTCTGATAAAGAGAAGAGAGTGTGGCAATGGTTTTTGTTTTGTATTTTCATCTATACTCCTATACAGCCTTTACAGGTTGTAACGTAAATTAGAGTAATACACTGTCTGCAGTTTCTTTAAAAAATCTCATTGTAAAATTGCCTCTACCACCTCAACATTGAGCAGACAAAAATGCAAGACTAAGAAAAATTGTTATCTGATGTCGATACATCTTGGCCTATTGATTGCTGTTGTGGCTCCTTTGAAGTGAATCCAGTTAAAAGAGCAAGGTATTCAGTTTGATTTAAATGGGAAATTTGACTAATCAAATTTGAGAACTGAGGACTTAAAACAAGCAAAATGTAGGTGCTAGAATATTGGTACAGTACATTCCTATTTTAAAATACATGAGTCTTCTGTTTGTTTCAGACTTATTTTAAACTGGTGGACACATGTGAAGTCTCCATGCAGTTGTTTCCAAGAGGCAATTTATTTTAATTAATTAAGTAATGGGGACTCTCCTCCACAATCACCAATGTGCAGCACCACCTGGATGACGCAGCAGCAACCATAATGCACCAGTACGCTCATCAGTGGGGAGGAAAACAGAGTGATGAAGCCAGAAGAGATGGGGATTTTTAGGAGGTCATAATTAGTAAAGGGAAATTGGGAAATTTGGCCAGGACACCGGGGTACCACCCCTACTCTTTTTGAGAAATGCTCTGGGATTTTTAATGATCACAGAGAGTCAGGAGCTCAGTTTTACCTCTCATCCGAAATATGGCGCCTTTTTTACGGTAAAATGTCCCCATCACAATACTGGGGCATTAGAACCCACAAGGACCACGGGATGAGCGCCCCCTGCTGGCCCCACTAACACCACTTCCAGCAGCAACCTTTGCTTTCCCTGGAGGTCCCTCATCCAGGTACTGACCAGGCTCACACCTGCTTAGCAGCAGTGGGTTGCCAGTTGTGAGTTGCAGGGTGATATTGTATTGTATCATATCCATGCCAAATTTATTATTAAAATGAAAAAGTCTCCTAAGGTTTTTATATCCTAATTTTTTTTTTCTCCTTGTCTCCCTCCCTATTTTAGGCACTAAAATTATCTATGATCGCAAGTTCCTGATGGAATGTCGCAACTCCCCTGTGGCTCGAACCCCACCTCGGTTTCTCCCCAACATTCCGGGGGTCACCAGCCCCAACAGAGAGGAGGACAAACCTGGAACCAACCACAACGAGCCGAACCACGTTGCAACCAACAGCAATCACCTGGACAAGCCATCTGGTAAGTTGTGGACTGATCTGGGAGAAAAACAGAAGGAAACGTCTTGAAGGAGTGAAAAAAATTTAAAATTTAATGTTTTTTGAGCAGTGAATAAAGGCATTATTTTGTTGGTTACAAAACACACTTTCCTTAAATATTTGTACAGCTGTCTAGATAATTAAATATGATTAGCATCCAAGATCCGTAACCTTGTCCTTAAGATTCAGTTAAGCTTATGCTAAATTTAAGCTTACCAGTTGAGCTTATTGACACCCGAAGAAGGGTCCACAGCCGAAACGTGTTTCTTTTCTTCTCTGTTCAGCATGGAATAAACCTTTACTTGTTCCTTTGCAGCCTGCGCAGCTACCTACTTGAGCTTATGGTATACTTCTTTAATTAGCCTGGTTAACCACTTGGAGTTATTCAGGAAAATCCTCTTTTATATCCTCAGGGGATGACGCACAGTTTGAGATGGACATCTAAGGCGTGCAGAGGATCTCTATTCCAAAGAGAAAGAAATATGACGACAGAGGGAGAACAAATAAGAGAGGTGTTTGAGTCAACACTGTTTGGCTGTAGCCCACTTTCTGAAGTCTCGGTGACCAGTTACTCTGTCTTCTCTGCAAGTTTGAGTGAAAAATAAATAGGGTGGAAAAATCTTTTGTTTGTACTACAATCAAGATAACTACTGAGAATAAATTTGTGTTGCTGCTATCAGTGCACATTTTGGAAATTTGGTGCCTGGGTGTCTAATCCACCCTGTGTTATACAGTATGAATGTGTGTACTTCTACAGAGTACACAGAATGCACCAACTTAAGTGAAAATCAGTAGAGTAAATGACATCATGTCAGAAGCCAGAAATGTATTTTCTGAGTGAGATACATTAATACAGTTTCTTGTTCATTCAGTTCTTGTTTATGTAGAACCACAAGCTCTGAAAATGCCAAGCCAGGAACCCAAAGACCTGATTTGTTTCCGGTTTCAGAATTTTTGTATTACTTCAAAAGCACAAGCATGATAAAGTATTTAGTGTGTAAATTACCATAAGTATTTGCCAAACAACCTACAAAAAATTGATTTCTCTCCCAAAGGATCATTTCAGAATTAAAAATACATTTTGTATTGCTGGTAATGCTGGACATGAAGAAGCAAATTTTACCAGGATATAATGATGGAACAGGAAGAAATAAACAAAATACATGACACCTAGTCTTGTCGTTGTTTCTTTGCATGCCATCTGTGTTTTGGATGGTGGCTGTAATTATATAGCCATCTGTGTAGCACCTTTCCACGATGACCATCATTATGAAGTGATTTTCACAGTTATGTCACAGCAGGATGTAGTAAGTGCAGAGTGCAAAACTGAAGGGCAAAAATGTTTCAAATAAGACTGATAAAGGTCAAATTAATGCTGTGTCTACTGTATTCTCATCAGTGAGGACTTTGGGAATGCGTGCAAATTTCTTTTTTTTTTGTCAGTTGTAGACTAGAGCAGCTGTCAATCTGGCTGCTTTGTTGTTTGCACACAGGAGAACCGCACATCTTTATGCAGCCTTAATCTGCGGGTGGCATTGAAAATGTTTAATTAGTGAGGTGCACTGTTAACTGTAGTGACTGGTTATGGTTTCGTACTTCCCTGAATTTGATCAAGGTTAAACATATTTATAGTTAGACAATTTAACAGAACCGTTTTTAATTCACAGACAAATTTTCTAAGACAGTTGGTGATTCTAAACTGGTTGGGTATAAAACATTTGAAAGACAGTCTTTACATACAGCAGTACTTAATTGTGCATTTAATTGTAATTCTCCAGTTTCCCTCAGTTTTAAGAATTTGTAGCACATGTAGTGTAGTATATGTATTAAGGTATAAATGGTAAAAAATAAATTGTACTGCTGAAGGTAGAACTACTAGACAGTCACATTGCTAAGTGCAATGTCTCCTTTACTATTTCATAGCTTGTTTTTATGTGGTCATTCCAACTTGCCTTAGTTACTTGTAACTTGTATTCCTTCTAAAAGTGGTATAATTTAATTTTCTGTGCAAATGCATGATTTATTTTAATTGTGTGCTTTTAGTTTTTTACTAAAAACTAAACTTACTTTTAAAACTTACTTTTAGCTAGCTTGAATGTCTACTCCCTGCAATTTATGAAATAATCTTACATGGGGAAAATTAATCAAAAAGATCAATCAAAAGATTACTGGTCTATAAGGCTTATGGTCTGTAATAACGTATCTTGGTTTTGCAGTCTTATTTATGGGTGGGAGCTAATTGCATTTCTTTGGTCAATGGGCTGACTGGTGAAAGATTATTAGAAGTCTTTAAACATCATGATTCCAAAAGTACAATCGATAGAACTGCTGTTAAACCAAACATCGCTCTCTGAAGGTTTATTTTAAGTGCTTCTAAATATCTGTAGCAGTTCTACCTTTTCAGCAGTTCAACATTTAACATAGGATTTTTTCTTTGCTTAGTTTGGGGGACGTTCTCGGTTTCTTCCCAGAAAATATCCATTCATATATCTGTAATTTACCACTTTTTCGCGTTTTCCATCACCGAGACACTAAATCCTTTGAGTTCTCCTTGATTGAATGGCTTTCATTTTTAACCTTTTTATGGAGTTAACGCTTTTAGGGCAGAAGGATTTCCCTTTAAGAAAACTCACTCAAGTGATTCCACTTATTGTAGATTTAAAACAAATGCTATCGGGTAATGAAGCCAGGAATATTTGTAGTCTGTTTAATAAAGCAGGATTTCAAGGCGTGGGAACTCGTGAGACGAGGGGTTTCTCATCCTTTTATTCCAATGGAAATGGGTGTAATAATTTATTAACTTCTGATTTTGTTTTGCCAGTGGACACGGTGTTCCTAATTTTTTTGTTTAACTGCTCTACAGGGGAGTGAATTGAGCTCGGAATCCCTTCCCGGATGCATTAAATCCGTTTGCTTTTTGTTTGCTTTTAGAAAACGCGTTCTATTGATCTGTTAAAATTGCTCGTTTATAATATGAATGCATGTTCTACTTTCTCCGTGGTACCGTGGAACAACCATGAATACACCTTGCTATTCAGCTGGAATCTTCCTAGACTAACACCATTAAACTTCGACAATAGTATCTGACGTGATTGATTAACTCTTGGCAATACACATCTCGTAGAAAACGATTCAGATAAACAAAGCGTGTCTGGTTTCCACTACAGCTACGTAGCCGCGACGAGTCTCTGCCTCCAGTTGCCAGTTGCACGCTGATCAAAGGCAATAGTGGCCGCAGGGCTAGAATATTCAGACTTTAGTTACTGTCGACACGACAAATTAATTAGGACACTATTGTGACGTTAACCTTGTGAATGACTGGAAGAGCCGGTTTTAATGGTTTAGGAACTGGTTACTACCTCTACCCCCAGTACCGCTTACAAAATCAATTAAATGTGTTGAATGGTTCAAATAATAAGGGTTTTGTAAAACCCTTGTCATGTCCTGTATTGTTGCTGCTAAGGTAAGAAAAATCACTTTATTACAACGACGTAGCCCCTTTTAAAATTCGTACTAGTTTTTATAAATTTAATCAAGGTAATAAAGTGTCTTTTTATTAATTAACAGTTCGCCACAAGACTCGAGCGCCAAACTACATTTTACGTTGTTGGGGCTAAAGGCAATATGCATGCTTTAAATTGCGTTAAACCGAAGTTGGTTTTAGTAGCTCGCATAATCAAAACCACCAGTTTTATTTTATTGATTTCTGCACTTGGTATTTGTTTACAGACACCGTTCGGGTCTTTAAAATCACATTGACAAAAATGTAAAATAATCAATTAGTAATATTCAATAAATACCTCAGTTATAATACTACATATTAATAAGAATGCATTTATCTGTGAAAGATAAACGCATCCCAATATTAAAAGCACTACAATTATTGAATCCTCATTTGAGGCAATGAAGTTTTAAGTGCCTGAAATGTCTGAGTCTGCATAATGTTTTTAGCACTACATAGTCTGATACCTTCACTAGTTCCTACAACTAAGAATGTAGTTGAATATGTAGGATAGGAGGATAGTAGCTACTGTACATCTTGCAACGTTTATAATGTTAGCATTAGTGCAGAGAAGAGGTATCCTAGACATGTAGGCACTTACTAAAGTTAGTTCAACAAGCAAATGAACAAAGGTACATGAGGTTAACTCTTATATCTGTATTTGGGACAGAGAGGATAAGAAAGCTCTTTAATGAGCAAAATCATGCTTAATACAACATGTAGCTATATAGAACTCGGATAAAGGGAGAGAATTATAGTAACTTATTTCTTATATGTTTATGATTAAAGATACAACTGAGAAACGAGCTTTGGGTCATTTCTGACTGTTTTAAAATACAAATTGTTTTGACTATTATCAATTTTCTAACTACTTTATCTAACACAGGGAACCAATCCCAGCAAGCAACAAGCACAAAGCAAGATATACACTGGATGGGATGCCAGTCTATATCAGGGCACACAGACATGCATATGGTCTCCTCAGGGTCATTTATTTCCCCAGAGACCGATTAATTTACCAGTATGTCATTGGAATATGGGAGGAAGTCCATGTGAACACAGGGAGAACATACAATCTCTACACACCCCAGTAACTGAACCTACAGCCCCAGGGCTGCAAGGCAGCAATGCTATCCAATGCGCCACTGTAATGCTCTATTTTCAAAAATTTGATTCCATCACTGAAATAAATGTATATTTAAAACCGTATTAATATGAGCAACCCAAAAGGTAGATGAACTGTTTTGTCATAGTGCTTCCATACCTGTGGTACAGAACATTCGGTCTTTACAGTCTTTAGTATGACCAGTAAAGTATGTGAAGATATGCATGATGCACAGGTCTAGGGTACTACTGTATACCACTGTATGTATCTGCTCTATTTCTTGCTTAGTAATATCTTTGCTGGATTCTGAATGTAAAATCGGAAACATCTGTGTACCTCAAAATCAAAATTCAATATCTTTACTCATAATGATCACCTCCACACCGACAGGTACTGTGCTGTGAATCCTAAAATGAAATGATATGCTATGAAAGAGAGGGGTGAGAATGAATGCAGCTGGTTAACATTCATAACATTAAGCAACAGAATCTGCTTAATCTACTTTGGGTAATTGTGAAGGATAAAATTGGAAATTAATATTTATAGCAACAAGTATAAATGACTGACAATAAACAGCAAGAAAAGGCTAAAGGTACTTTAAAGAGCAGTGGGGAAAGCACGTTGGAGAAAAACAATTCCTATTTTGTACTGTTTTCTGATATAAAAGATATCAGCATTAGAAATATCTATCATAAAGTGTTTGGCGTTATTAGTGGAAGCATGGGCATAATTTCTAGATGCTGTCTGTGCTTAAAGTAATCAAAAGGTACAATATCTTTCTCCATTCATCTTCCCTCACTTCTCAGGCTGCTTTATAGCAACCAAAAGCTACAATATTTTATTTTCTATTGACTTTTATACAATAGACGAAATCAGTGGGGCTGTCTTAGTTTTGTTTCAGTGTTACAGAATTTGTGGAGTAATGCCAAATACACCAATTTGACAGTGCAATTAGTAATTTATTCATTTTGATTGTAAGCAACCCCCCTCTTTAATCATCTCGCAACACTATCCCAACAGTTCTTTCAGTCTTTCTCCACCTAGGACACCTGTTCTTTGAAAGCAGATTAGTGTAGAATGGCCCTCTTTCGCACTTTCAAATTAGAAAGGAGAACTACACCCAACGCAAAACAAATACATACAAACGCCCCAAAAAAAACTGATTAGTGGTATAATGATCAGAATACACTGAGACCAAGTATTCCCACAGATCCTAATGTTCACACACCTTTCGTTAACATAAAGGTTAACTTTGGATAACAGTTTAGGGCACCAATCTGCAGCACCTGCAAAATTCATTTCTTGGTGACAAAATCATACAAAACATATTTACTGGTATAATATGAAGTTACTGTTACTGTTACTGTTGTCTCTGTAGAGAGCTATCTAATGTTAGGTTGATGCCGGAGGAAGCAGAATGCAGACATTCCTTTCAGGAAAATTACCTATTGATTATTTTGATTATATTTTGCAGAGTACGCTAAACCATGACAAAACACAAAGCAGTAGGAGTCATGGTGAATTTTGAAAAATAATTCCCAAAATTAAGGTCCTAAAAACTACGTTAGCATTAAGAATGATTGAAGTAAGATGGTCTATGGCAGACAAGACATTAAACAAAATACTATGTCGATCATGTCAGGTCCACAAAAATGTAATGAAGAAGAACTGAAGGAAATTTAAGAAGAAGTCTCTTAAAGGATATACATATCGAACCACATTTTCAGACAAACGTTTGTAAACCTGTTTGAAAAAAGCCTGCAAAAATATATTTCGACAGTAAACTCTTGAGTAGAGTATAATACATTCATCCCTCCACTTTATGATCACTTTATCCATTACAGGGTCATGGGAACTTTGGAGTCTATCCTGGCAAGCAATGGGCACAAGGCAGGATACACCCCGGACAAGATGCTAGTTCTTCTCAGGGCACGTCAGGGTCAGTTGTCCCAGAAGGCAATTAACCTACTAGTATGTACTTTTTTGCTGTTGGTGGAAAATGGAACACCCAGAGAAACCTCCAATAAACATGGGCAAAACACACCAATACCACACAGATAGCACCCTAGTAATTGAGCCTCAGGTCCCTAGAGATGCAAGCCAGTAATGATAACCTCTATTCATAATACAGACAATATTTATTAAGAGAAAAATTAGGCAGAATGTTGCACACAGGGTGCTGGAATACCATTCACACCTCAGTGCCCTGAATAGAGCCATTTCTTGGTACATAAGATATAACTACAGAAATTGTAATTTAATTTAAGTCTTTCTGAGAACTTCCTGTTTGAGAAATGCAGCCCTTAAGTTATTCAGTGCTGGGTAATTCAAATTACTGGCAATAGCATTTATACTTCCAGGGACCAAAAAAATTCAGTCTTGTGAAATTAAAATGGGTCTTTTAGTTCAACCATTTAATTAAATTTGGCTGGCTAGGAGACTTTTAAGCTGCACGTTTCTGAATTTACATCTAAAATGTCATTATAGATATGACATATAATTTATTTCAAAATTAAATCACCAGAAAGGATCATTAAATATTAAACTTCTATTCATGAGACATTCAGATGCCAGTTAATGACTCATCCATGTTTTAATACATTAAAATGGAGGACTTCATGGCCTTACAATACATTTAGAACAGCATTCCCCTGCCAAAGTCAAATAGTTTCATTATATTTATTTTAAATGTACAGTATCTCATGTGATAATCCCTAGAGAGTGTACAGGGAAGTGATATCTGTGGAGGAACATTTGAATTCTGTCTTAACAGCCCTTTCACCGCCTGCTTCTTCGTGCACACAGTAGTTTCTCAGCATCTTGTCATGAACCTCAAATAGCACGTTCTTGTGAAACTGCAAAGTGTCGGGCCCATTGAGGAATTTGCTTCCTGACACCAGAACCCCCCCCCCCCCTTCCTTACTGTTCCAAAGTAAACATTCTCCCCACCTTAGAATCTGAAAGGACATGACCTCACGCAAGGAAACTGACATGGTGGAACAGAAACACTGGGGAAAGAACTACAGTTTTTCCCAAAGGATAATTCTAAGCTATATCCATTTCACGGGAGTTTACATCATAACAACAGATTTCATTGCATCTGTACTCAAAAAATGTTATCACTTAGATTGAACTAAAGGTCCATTAAATATTGTACTTAACTTTGTTTTATTTCAAAATAAAACATTTTACTTATATAACACACAGCAAGCCAAGACCAGTACCCTGCACTTTTCTTTTTCTTGATTGGCAGAGCTTGTTGGGCTGTGTAAGGTTACTCACAATACTCACAGTTTTAAATAATTTTTACACAAAATGTGTAGTTCTTTATATTTTAGAGTAAGAAAGCAGAGGAAATCTTAACCCCAAAGATAACTGCAGGAGAGACTTGACTTTGAGAGACTTGATCAATTTTTGAAAAAACATATTTTATTTATTTTCAAATTAGGAAGAACATAGTGTCCTTTTAAACAGTTATTATAATTACCAATCCATATGATTTTAAATACATCAATTCATATTTTACAAATTACTTTAATGACCCCCCAAAATGAATCTGTGTAGCTTTATTACAACAATGGTGAACTGAAAGCTTCAAAATACAAAGTTCTGTCTGAATTGCAATCTAATCAATAATATATCTGATATATACATTATTCTATTTCTAATTACATGTAATTATTATAACTACATTTTTGAAACGGTAAATATCACATCCCCGACATTTGATAACAATATACAAAAGATATATACAAGAGCTTTTATGATTTACCTTGGCCAGGAGATGACTGAAAAGTCAGCCTACTCTCTGGCAAAAAATATATATGTATATTCAAAAGCAATACTATTCCACATATTGCAAAACGTAACATATACCTAGTTAACAAGGTCAAACCTGAAGCAAAAATTCAGTATTTTATAAAAATACATTTGAAACCAGACCACCTGAGTTTCCACTCCTTTTGGGTTACTCGCATCGAGCCCCCACATCTCATTTCATGAATAAAGATAGGAAACAAGTCTTTTGGTTCTTGTGCTTCTGATTTCTAAGTGCGGACTTCTAATTTCTAAGTCCGAAGTGAATTTGAGTCCCACTGCGATGCTGTTAAGGGGTTCTGCTCAGTGACAGCCACACTCCTCCACCATCATTTCCTCATGATGTCGCAGTACCAGCTCTCCATTCTCGTAATAGAGCATGGAAAGTGGGCCGAGTCTTGTGGGCACACAGGATATACTTGGCACTTTGTCTGGATGGTACAGTTTCACCAGACTCTGCAGGGAGAAAAGAAGATACTTGTTACTACAAATAGAAATTGCCCTATCGTATTAAACACACACCTTAGTGTAGAAGCATTGACATGGTGTGACACGTGTTGGTAGCAAACTTTGTGAAGGTGAATAAAGAATGTTGTTTAAAATCATTGCAGCACTGAAGGTGATAAGTAGTGCATAAATGTGTTGAATGTGCAGAAGTATCTTAATGATGTGAAACTACAAGGATAACATCATTTTTTTCTGATTGATATTTTTTAAGAATCCTATTGCAATGTTTAATAACACTGAAATCTATGGACAAGATATTGATTTAGAGAATTTCAAGTGAATACTTTGGATAACTCGGAGTGTTATGGATTTTTTTAGATTAAAGGAAATTAAATATGAAATATCTTAGATGAAAAGTTCCATTCATAACAGTATTACGTACCTGCATGTATGCATGGTTGGTAGGATTAAATGTCTCGTCCACAGGACAGGGACACTCTCCCTCGCACCTGAAGGCATTGTACCGTTTCGGGTGCACGATCCACTGGTTCCAGCCAATCTGGTCAAAGTCTACCCACATGTCCACCTTCCTACACAGTGGACTCTGGGGGCTCTCAGGTGTGGGAGCGGTGCCCCCAACATTACCGGCCAACTTCACTCTCTCCTGCTCATTCCTGTTCCTCTTCTGTCGCCGGCCTGACTGGTCCCCAGCTTTGTCCAGGGTGATATATTTGGAGTGCTCCACAGTGTGGATAAGGGTTGGCATACCTGTTTCTTCCCTGGAGTGGTTGTGTTTGGAGAAGACCACCATCATGACTCGGTCCACAGTCTTATGGTAGACTTTCCTCTCGCTGCTGCTCTCGGTGCTTTTGGCATGGTGCTTGTGCTGCTGCCCCTGCTCCAGCCTCTGCTTGTGTTCCTCTTCTGGCACTTCATGGAGGGGATCCCCTATGACTGCTGCTTCCTCTCCGTTCACAAAACTCTCCCCCTGGTGGAGCCAGTACTTGAGCAGGGCTGTGACGTTGAAGATTTTCCAGGATGACTTAGTGTCAGCTGGAGAGGCACTGAAGCTGCCCAGGAACAAGCGGTCCTGGCACGGCTGGCTATCTGATTCCTCAGCACACTCCTGCTCCCTGGAGTGAAAGATCTCCACTGTCACTCTTTTGGATGCAGAGAAAGAAGGCAGTCTGAAGCGGAGCTCAGACAGCTGGACATCGTCATCAGCAGAGATGGAAGACATGTCAAAAGTGACACTCCATTTATCCCCACTCTGATGGCAGCCTGTAAAACAAAAACAGGAGAAATCAAATATCAGGACAAGACCATACATTAAATGAAAGATTAAAAAAACTATAATGTTTGCTGATTAATGTTTCAGAAATGTTTTTATTTTCAAGAAATTAAAATCTTTCTCATGTAATTGAATCTTTCTGAAAGTCAAATCAGTATGGAAACCTGTCTTTATTCAGTAGACTTAAATTAGGATTATTGCATAAACAATAAAGACGCCAGACACCCGTTCTACTAAAGGTAAATGAGGCGAGCAAGCGAGGAGGATTAAGCTAAATGCTGCAGTATCACTTGAGCGTTCCCAGCAGATGCGCTTGAAAAAACATTGTGCGCACTAACAGACTAAACGTGCCAAATGTCAAAACACGGCAGAATGTATATTGAACTCCTGTGCAGTCACATTTGTAACAGACGTCTGGGCTAACCAATACACACATTCGCAAAAAACTTTAAAGTCTAATAAGCACCCTAACACAGTGTAGGTTGTAAAAGTGAAGATCTGATGAGGATGGATAGATAACCTCTCTATTGACTGATCAAGCGTAAAGTCTGAAACCCTGCTTCCTGGAGTCCATCAGCTGCATAGCAAAGTTTATTGAGACACACGATGATGCTGAACTTAAACAGGCATCTCGAACACATTACAAGTAATCCTAAAACCTAATTTATGTATATAAAATAACAAGAATACAGAAAAAGAATACTTACGGCATTGGCTATCAGTACACTAACAATCACCCACAGACGTTTATTAACAATAAAACAGAAAACATGAATATGGCTATCGCGGCACTGTCAATCAGCTATAGACGTTTGTTGTCGTAAATTCTTGGTGTTAACCCAAAGACAACCACTTTGGCACAATTTAAACAAGAGTATTAATCTATTATAAAACGACTTACTTTTTGCTACCAGGCTCAGTATCGAATTGGATTCCTTTAGAACGGGGTTGTCCTCGGCTTGACCCGCTGCTGCCGCTGCTGCTCCGCGGTAGCGGTAGAGGTGCATCATGTACCTCGGATACCTGCTCTTGTGTTGAGACCCCCTGTATCGCAAAGCGGGAGCAACCGTAGCATTGGAGACAGAGCTATTGCCATCTAAGGTGGGATGTACCTCAACACCATACATGTCCCCGTCTTCCATTGTGTCCGTTACCGGAACAGGGTCCGTAGTGACGACTCCTGTCCAAAACACACCAAGTCCGCCGAGGAAGAAAATGAAAATGTGATGTTCCATATTCTGGGTTTTGTAGTTGTGCTTGTAGACTTGCCTGGGAAAGAGAGCAGCTTGCTTCTTGTCCCTTGCTTGTCTTCAGCTCAAGTGAAAGTGTGGGTAGGCTTGGCTAGAAGACCATTTATAGCAGACAGTTGGTCTTTGATGAACCTCCCCATCAACAGTTCTTTGATGTTCCTGGACGGCTATTCCTTTCCATTTAAAGGCCACACCTGTCAAGTTCATTGTCTTAGAAGACAGTCCTCTTTTCTTATTCATAAGCAACAAAGCAGGTATCGTTTGTATGATTAAGACAGGTGAACAACGCATTTATGAAATAAATGATAGAAGTATAGAAACATGCTAATGAAAGCTTTTGATTGTGATGAGAGCTAGCCGTGGATCCGTTCATTATTTGGAGATCTAATAAAATTTACATTCAGTTTTTATAATTCGAAAAAAGATTAAAATAAACTCGTTATCAACACAGGTACTCAAACCCAAGTGTTCGTAATTAAACGCACTAATATTGTTTTCCAAAAAGTATATTATTGCTGATAAAGGTTGGAAGCACAGGAATAAGCACGAAAAAGATTAAACTTATCACTTAAGGTTATTCTTTGAATGAATATCAGTGGAGTTCGGAACCTTTTTTTCTTTTTTTTAAGAAGTGAAAATGAGCTCCCTAAAGGGACAATTTGATCAATGCATCTATTTTGCATTTGCGATTTACAAAAACAAAACCCTTGCAACAAGAAATACATCTCTCTCGGGTGAAGTTCCTGCCAAAAACGTTGATTTTCCCTCTCAAAACTGATGACAAAACAAACTGAGCCTTTAGTTCGTTCAGTATTAATCACTGTAGGATGAGATACACAGGCAGTTTACCGCTGAGGAGCATTAAGGTGATCACCTTCTATTGATCCTTAACGCTTCTTTATTGTACACATTGTCCACACCATATACTTACTGACCCACAACGTCATTGTACACACAATAAACACACTTTACAGTGTCGGTGCTTTGATGTCCAAAGGTATCAAACAGCTGGAAAAAGATCACAAAGATCAAACAATAAATCTTCCTGTGCGCTTAAACTCGCTCAGAACTTGGATGCTTCTTCAAACGCATAAAATACTTCTAGAACCTCAAAAGCTCTCTAACACCACGATTTTGAAATACCTTAAAATGTCTCAAATGGGCTGCGAGGTAGCCGCCTAGAACACCACCTTACAGTTCTATTTTTTTTATTTGTTTCTGCAACAGTGTTTTTAACTTTTACAGACTAAGCCAGTCCCACAGATTTCATATGAATTCAAAAGCGTTTAAAGGTTCATGCGAGGACGCAGAATACTGCATCTTCATTATCTGTTAGGCTACAATAAAAGTTTAATAACTACAGAAATGTGTTCATATATACTATCTGAATGCTTAGCAGTGATTTTTTTCTCTTAGTGATAATAGTGGGTTCACAAACAAAAACTACCGAATTACACAGTTTAAACATCATGCTTTGCGAACTATCGGAGATACTACACAGCTACCGTAAGAATATGTGATAAAATTACAGACGAAATTAATTACACTCTTAGCAAACGCTTTAAATGGCAAATTCAAATTATCACTCTAATTTTGCTAATTAGCTACTTCTCTCGGGATCAACGGAGGGATTTAAAAGATGTTTGTTTTAGCTGCATAATGCCACCAACCTCTCTCTATTCAAATAAAGAGTAGATAAAAGAGTCAAATCGTGTTTCAGGTCAGACGTGCATACATAATGAACATTTAAAAATGTCTACAAAATCCAATTCTTACCTCTATTCATTTTTTTCCGTCATTATGTATTTGATCATTTAAAGATTCCAAACGAACACAATTAAACTAAACGTTTTAAACATTAAGCCCCGAGCTTTTTAATTTTGAGGTATTTTTAACTTAGTGCTACAAACCTATCTGAAATGTAGATAATTAAATAATATTCCATCTTTTACAAATATTTATAATTTTGTGAGATTTTGTTATGTACACCTTACTTGTAAATGTTGACTATTTTTTACAAAAAGTACACAGCAAGCTAAATAAAAATCAAGTTACTCCACGAACCAGTCATTTCACTTAATTTAAACAGTCGTTGTCATCTTCTGAGAAAAACGCATTTTCCACTTTTTTAATTCAATTCATCTTGTCTGATTCAAACACTGTCTATATAAATGAATAAAACTAATTAAGATTAAATCTATAAAGCGCCAGAGCTTCTTACTTTCATGTTTAATTTGTTGCGAATATTCTATACAATGTTTGAAAACATACCTTCTCAATAAAGCCGACTCTTGTTAAAACAATGTTTCAATGAAAAAATCTCTGGATTTGGAACAAAAGAGTATCACTATATCCTCCTTCTATAGTACATTAGCGTTGCATTTGAATATAAAGTATCGAAGCTGTTTTTCACGGTAAGAAGACGGAGTTTCTTACACGTCAGAAAGAAGCTTTTGAAGATCAAGGAGGCGATTAAGATTTATCAGATGAATACAGCCATTAAGAATGGTACATGGAAGAAACGCTTTAACAGCATTATACTGTGACATAAGTATTTAAGCTAGAGAGTCGATATTTTATTAAAATATCAATTGATCCTTTTGATTGCATTAATTAACTATTACCAAACGAACTGATGAAACGAAAATCCTATGGTCTCGTTTGAGATCCTTTTGTTCGTAGAAAAAAAAGCTCCTCTCGCCCTCTTGCGGTGTAACCTTTTAACTACATTACTAAAGCTGAATCATGAAATCAAGGGGACTCCAAAAACAGCAACGCAGAGAACATGAACAATAGCACAGATCAAAGAATCGCATTCATTGTAAACGATCACATTAGGGAGTCCCTATAGGGCACATTTGTTGTCTGTTTCTTCATCCACCCTGGCCCATTCATTGATAGCTAGAGTGGAATTCATATTATCATTGGTTTTAGATTATTGATGTTGCCAAGTCTCTGTAGAGTAAAGAGTAGGGGTGTAATACCGGCGTCCTAGCCAAATTTACCATTGTCCCTTACCAATCATGGCCTCCTAATAATCCCCATCTATGAATTGGCTTCATTACTCTGCTCTCCTCCCCACTGATAGCTGATGTGTAGTGATTGTTCTGGTGAATGCTGCACATTGGTAGTGGTAGAGGGGAGTCCCCATTACCTGTAATTGGCTTTGAGTGCAGTGTCAAGAAAGCACTATATAAGTGTAAGCAATTATTATTATTCTTATTATCATTGGTTTAGGTTACTGATGTTGCCAAGTCTCTGCTCTTTGGGGGTTATACATTTAAAAAACATGGTAGACTACAGCCCTCCCCAGCCAGGGTATAAGGTATGTCCTCCCTGATCAAATACACAGTCCTAGCAGTATTAATGCACAGACCTACAATCGTTCTGACTGG
This sequence comes from Atractosteus spatula, assembly GCF_055471065.1. Taxonomy (NCBI): domain Eukaryota; kingdom Metazoa; phylum Chordata; class Actinopteri; order Semionotiformes; family Lepisosteidae; genus Atractosteus; species Atractosteus spatula. The sequence continues at coordinate 15,869,460 of NC_142707.1, forward strand.
TTATTTCAGGTGTGACAACTGAAGAAGGCTCCACAGTCAAAACATTGTGTCCAATTTCTTTTCCTTTCAGCATGGAATAAGCCCTTTACCTGTTCCTTAAATAAAAATAATACTACATATTAGAAATGCATAATTAGCAAACGGAACGTGAATCAGCATTAATGTTTTTTTCATTTTCTTTGGTTGCATATATCATGGCTCTCTAATTAAAATTAGTGGCTGCCTTCTCTTGAACCAGATATTCCAGGCAAGATAGTAAGCGATGTTTAACACATGACCTTGGTCATATGTTTCCTAAAGACAGGGGTGATACCCATGGATGTGTGAATTATTAATGTAGTGTCCATAAATTGAAAGGGTGATAAAACTGAACCAAGTAATTTATATTAACTAGTCTAATTAGAGTTCAATTATGTATATGCTTATGAAAATAATTATCAGAACTAACTATAGGGTCACCTGTGTGGAAATAAGTTCCTATGGAATAGTTAAGATGGAAAAGGTGGGTTTCGTCACACTTAACTTACTTGTCTGAGTCATTTAAACAATCAACAACAGAAATGGAAACACAGAGTGTGTATGATACGATGTATTAAGAGTTTCAGGAGGCTTTTGTTCAAATTATCCAAAAAGGGTTAATACCTCATGACAAATTCAGGAATTATATTGTTATAATAGTTTAATAATCCAATATACAGTACATGCATCCATTTGTGTAACATTGTTACAAAAATATAAATCTAAAATGTGAAGCAAAACACATTGCAAGTTACTACAATCCAATTTAAAGACATAAACTGACAAAATAAATTCTGAAATGGTGACATAATTTATTGGATTTCATATCCAAATACTCAACCATTATCCACAGGATATAAACCAACCTTTACTGATTGAGAGCTTCAAACTTGCAAAGCTTTGTCTGAGTTGTAAATAATAACCAATAAAATATATGTATATCTAATATACAAAGTATTTACAATTCTTCTTTATAATTACATGTAATTATTAGAAACTATATTTAAAAAAACATATATTGCATCTCTGACATTTGATAAATGTTCACTTAAAGTTTACACAAGAAAAAATCAAATACAAGAACTTTTCACCTTTACGATTCACTTTTCCAGGATATTAATGAAAAGTCAGTTTACTCTCTGCGAAAAAACAGATTCAAAAACAACATTATTCCACAGAAATTGTTTAAAGTAACCCATACCTAGTTAGCAAGGATAAACCTGAAGCAAAAAGTGCAGTATTTCATAAAAATACTTCTCAGTCCATTTCAGACTGCTTTAGTTTCTATTTCTTCTGGCTTACTCAGACCAAGCCTCTGTGGCTCATTTCATGAATAAATATAGGAAATGAGTCTCCTGAGTCTTGTGCTTCTGATTTCTAAGTGAGTCCGAAGTGAATTTGAGTCCCTCTGCGATGTCGTTAAGGGGTTCTGCTCAGTGACAGCCACACTCCTCCACCATCATTTCCTCATGATGTCGCAGTACCAGCTTTCCATTCTCGTAATAGAGCATGGAAAGTGGGCTGAGTCTTGTGGGCACGCAGGATATACTTGGCACTTTGTCTGGATGGTACAGTTTCACCAGACTCTGCAGGGAGAAAAGAAGATGCTTGTTACTACAAATAGAAATTGCCCTATCGTATTAAACACACACTTTAGTGTAGAAGCTTTGACACAGTACAGTACATAACACGTGTTAGTAGCAAACTATGTGAAGGTGAATAAAGAACGTTGTTTAAAATCATTGCAGCACTGAAGGTGATAAGTAATGCATAAATGTGTAGAATGTACAGAAGTATCTTAGTGATGTGAAACTACAAGAATAACATAATTTTTTCCTGATATATATTTTTTAAGAATCCTACTGAAATCTGTGGAGAAGATATTGATTAAGAGAATTTCAAGTGAATACTTTGGATAACTCAGAGTGTTATGAATTTTTTAGATTAAAGGAAATTAATTATATAATATCTTGGATGAAAAATTCCATTCATAACAGTATTACGTACCTGCATGTATGCATGGTTGGTAGGATTAAATGTTTCGTCCACAGGACAGGGACACTCTCCCTCGCACCTGAAGGCATTGTACCGTTTCGGGTGCACAATCCACTGGTTCCAGCCAATCTGGTCAAAGTCTACCCACATGTCCACCTTCCTGCAAAGTGGACTCTGGGGGCTTTCAGGTGTGGGAGCGGTGCCCCCAACATTACTGGCCAACTTCACTCTCTCCTGCTCATTCCTGTTCCTCTTCTGTCGCCGGCCTGACTGGTCTCCAGCTTTGTCCAGGGTGATATATTTGGAGTGCTCCACAGTGTGGATAAGGGTTGGCATGCTTGTTTCTTCCCTGGAGTGGTTGTGTTTGGAGAAGACCACCATCATGACTCGGTCCACAGTCTTATGGTAGACTTTCCTCTCCCTGCTGCTCTTGGTGCTGTTGACATGGTGCTTGTGCTGCTGCCCCTGCTCCTGCCTCTCCTTGTGTTCCTCTTCTGGCACTTCATGAAGGGGATCCCCTATGACTGCTGCCTCCTCTCCGTTCACAAAACTCTCCCCCTGGTGGAGCCAGTACTTGAGTAGGGCTGTGATGTTGAAGATTTTCCAGGACGAGTTAATGTCAGCTGGAGAGGCACTGAAGCTGCCCAGGAACAAGCGGTCCTGGCACGGCTGGCTATCTGATTCCTCTGCACACTCCTGCTCCCTGTAGTGAAAGATCTCCACCATCACTCTTTTGGATGCAGAGAAAGAAGGCAATCTGAAGCGGAGCTCAGACAGCTGGACATTGTCATCAGCAGAGATGGAAGACATGTCAAAAGTGACACTCCATTTATCCCCACTCTGATGGCAGCCTGTAAAACAAAAACAGGAGAAATCAAATATCAGAACAAGACCATACATTAAATGAAACATTAAAAAAAACTATAATGTTTGCTGATTAATGTTTCAGAAATGTTTTTATTTTCATGAAATTAAAATCTTTCTCATGTAAATGAATCTTTCTGAAAGTCAAATCAGTATGGAAACCTGTCTTTATTCAGTAGACTTAAATTAGGATTATTGCATAAACAATAAAGACGCCAGACATCCGTTCTACTAAAGGTAAATGAGGCGAGCAAGCGAGGAGGATTGAGCTAAATGCTGTACAGTATCACTTGAGCGTTCCCAGCAGATGCGCGTGAATAAACATTGTGCGCACTAACAGACTAAACGTGCCAAATGTCAAAACACGGCAGAATGTATATTGAACTCCTGTGCAGTCACATTTGTAACAGACGTCTGGGCTAACCAATACACACATTCGCAAAAAACTTTAAAGTCTAATAAGCACCCTAACACACTGTAGGTTGTAAAAGAGAAGATCTGATGAGGGTGGATAGATAACCTCTCTATTGACTGATCAAGCGTAAAGTCTGAAACCCTGCTTCCTGGAGTCCATCAGCTGCATAGCAAAGTTTATTGAGACACACGATGATGCTGAACTTAAATAGGCGTCTCGAACACATTACAAGTAATCCTAAAACCTAATTTATGTATATAAAATAACAAGAATATACAGAAAAAGAATACTTACGGCACTGGCTATCAGTACACTAACAATCACCCACAGACGTTTATTAACAATAAAATAAAACGACTTACTTTTTGCCACCAGGCTCAGTATCGAATTGGATTCCTTTAGAACGGGGTTGTCCTCGGCTTGACCCGCTGCTGCCGCTGCTGCTCCGACCCCGCCAGCGGATTTGACGGAGCGGTAGAGGTGCATCATGTACCTCGGATACCTGCTCTTGTGTTGAGACCCCCTGTATCGCAAAGCAGGAGCAACTGTAGCATTGGAGACAGAGCTATTGCCATCTAAGGTGGGATGTACCTCAACACCATACATGTCCCCGTCTTCCATTGTGTCCGTTACCGGAACAGGGTCGGTAGTGACGATTCCTGTCCAAAGCACACCAAGTCCGCCGAGGAAGAAAATGAAAATGTGATGTTCCATATTCTGGGTTTTGTAGTTGTGCTTGTAGACTTGCCTGGGAAAGAGAGCAGCTTGCTTCTTGTCCCTTGCTTGTCTTCAGCTCAAGTGAAAGTGTGGGTATCTTGGCTAGAAGACCATTTATAGCAGACAGTTGGTCTTTGATGAACCTCCCCATCAACAGTTCTTTGATGTTCCTGGACAGCTATTCCTTTCCATTTAAAGGCCACACCTGTCAAGTTCATTGTCTTAGAAGACAGTCCTCTTTTCTTATTCATAAGCAACAAAGCAGGTATCGTTTGTATGATTAAGACAGGTGAACAACGCATTTATGAAATAAATGATAGAAGTATAGAAACATGCTAATGAAAGCTTTTGATTGTGATGAGAGCTAGCCGTGGATCCGTTCATTATTTGGAGATCTAATAAAATTTACATTCAGTTTTTATAATTCGAAAAAAGATTAAAATAAACTCGTTATCAACACAGGTACTCAAACCCAAGTGTTCGTAATTAAACGCACTAATATTGTTTTCCAAAAAGTATATTATTGCTGATAAAGGTTGGAAGCACAGAAATAAGCACGAATAAGATTAAACTTGTTATCACTTAAGGTTATTCTTTAAATGAATATCAGTGGAGTTCGGAACCTTTTTTTTAAGAAGTGAAATTGAGCTACTTAAAGGGAAAATTTGATCAATGCATCTATTTTGCATTTGCGATTTACAAAAACAAAACCCTTGCAACAAAAAATACATCTCTCTCGGGTGAAGTTCCTGCCAAAAACGTTGATTTTCTCTCTCAAAATTGATGACAAAACAAACTGAGCCTTTAGTTCGTTCAGTATTAATCACTGTAGGATGAGATACACAGGCAGTTTACCGCTAAGGAGCATTAAGGTGATCACCTTCTATTGATCCCTAACGCTTCTTTATTGTACACATTGTCCACACCATATACTTACTGACCCACAACGTCATTGTACACACAATAAACACACTACAGTGTCGGTGCTTTGATGTCCGAAGGTATCAAACAGCTGGAAAAAGATCACAAAGATCAAACAAATCTTCCTGTGCGCTTAAACTCGCTCAGAACTTGGGTGCTTCTTCAAACGCGTAAAATATTTCTAGCACCTCAAAAGCTCTTACACCAAGATTTTGAAATACTGTAAAATGTCTCAAATGGGCTGCGAGGTAGCCGCTTAGAACACCACCTTATAGTTGTATTCTTTCGATGCGTGTCTGCAACAGTGTTTCTAATGTTTACAGACTAGGGCAGTGCCACAGATTTCAAATGAATGGTTTATGCAAGGATTTACTGCATCTTCATTATCTGTTAGGCTACAATGAAAGATTAGTAAGTACAGAAATGTGCTCATATATACAATCTGAATGCTTAGCAGTGATTTTTGTCTCTTACTGATAGTAGTGGGTTCACAAACAAAAACAAAAACAAAAACTACCGGATTACACAGTTGAAAAACCATGCTTTGTAAACTCTCGGAGATACCACATAGCTACCGTAAGAATATGTGAATATGTAAATCATTTAATTACACTCTTAGCAAATGCTTTAAAAGGTCGAATTCAAAGTATCGGCACAATCACTCTACTTTTGCTAATTGGCTACTTCTCTCAGGATCAACAGAGCGATTTTAAAGATTTTTGATTTAGCTTCACAATACCACCAACCTCTCTCTATTCAAATAGACTAGATAAAAGAATCAAATCGTGTTTAAGGGCAGATATGTGCATATATAATGAATATTAAAAAATATCTGCAAAGTCAAATTCCTACCACTGTTGAATTTTACCGTCAACAGTGTTACATATTTGATCCATAAGTGATTACAAACTAATTATACAATTAAACTAAACATTTGAAACGTTTTAAACATTAAGCACCGAGCTTTTTAATTTTGGGGGTATTTTTAACGCCCTGCTACCAACCTATCTGTAATATAGATAAATAATATTCCGTCGTCTAAAAATATTTATCATTTTATGAGATTTTGTCATGGGCACCTTACTTATTTGTAAATGTTGACCATTTGTTAGAAAATGTACACAGTAAGCTAAATAAAAATCAAGTTACTCCACGAACCAGTCATTTCACTGAATTAAAACAGTCGTTATCATCTTCCGAGAAAAACGCATTTCAAACATTTTTAACTCAGTTCATCTTGTATGATTCAAGTACTCTCTATATAAATGAATAAAACGAATCAAGTTTAAATCTTTAAAACGCCAGAGCTTCTTAATTTCAGGTTTAATTTGTTGCGATTATTTTAGTCAATGTTTGAAAAAATACCTTCTCAATAAAGCCGACACTTGTTAAAACAAAGTTTCATTAAAAAAGTATTTGGATTTGGAACAAAAAAACATCATTATAATCTCTTTCTATAGTACATGCCCCGCGTTGTATTTTTAATCTAAATTATCAAACCTGTTTTTCACGGTAAGAAGCTAGAATTTCTAACATGTCAGAAACTGTTGAAGATCAAGGGGGCGATCAAGATTCATCAGATGGATACAGCCATTAATAATAATAATAATAATAATAATAATAATAATAATAATAAACTTTATTTTATATAGCGCCTTTAAAGGTGGCTTCTTAAAGCGCTTTACAGGATGACAATAACAATAAATAAGAAGAATACAACAATAAATAAGAAGAATACACAAGATAAGACACAATTACAATATATAGAGGAGACCGTGGATGGTGGTACTAAGAAGAGCAGAGGGGTGAAGAATGGAACCAGTTAAGTAAAGGCTTTTCTGAAGGAGAGAGTTTTGAGTCTGGATTTGAAGGAGTTTAGAGAAGGTGACTCTCTGATATCCTTGGGCAAAGAGTTCCAGAGCTTGGGGGCATAACAGGAGAAGGCCCTGTCACCCATACAATGTAGACGGGCTTGGGGGACAGTAAGGAGGGCAGAATTTGAGGTTGAGAGGTGGGGAGTAGGGCAATAATAGTTCAGACAGGTACTGAGGTGCCAAGCCATGCAGAGCTTTATAGGTAAACATGAGGATTTTAAAGTCTACACGGAATTTGACATGACAGAAACGCTTTAACAACATTATAATGTGACATAAGTATTTAAGCTACAGAGCCGAAATTTTAATAAAATGTCAATTGATCCTTTGATCGCATTAATTAACTATTACCAAACGAACCGATGAACCGAAAGTCATCCGGTGTCGTTTGTGATTCTTTAGTTCTTAAAAAAAAAGCTTCTCTCGCCCTATTGCGGTGTAACCTTTTAATTACATTCCTAAAGCTAAATCATGAAATCAAGGGGACTCCAGAAACAAAAACGCAGAGAACATGAACAATAGCAGAGATCAAAGAATCGCAATTCAATGTAAATGATCACCTTAGGAAGTCCCTATAGGGCACATTTGTTGCCTGTTACTTCATCCACCTGGCCCATTCATTGATAGCTTGAGTGGAATTCATATTATAAATTCCTGCACCAGCAGGGGGTGCTCACCCTGCGGTCCATGTGGGTCCTAATGCCCCAGTATAGTGATGGGTCACTATACTGTAAACAGGCGCCGTCCTTCGGATGAGACTTAAAACTGAGGTCCTGACTCTCTGTGGTCATTAAGAATCCCATCGTGTTTCTCTAAGAGTAGGGGTGTAACACCGGCGTCCTAGCCAAATTTACCATTGGCCCTTACCAATCATGGCCTCCTAATAATCCCCATCTATGAATTGGCTTCATTACTCTTCTCTCCTCCCCACTGATAGCTGATGTGTGGTGAGTGTTCTGGTGCACTATGGCTGCCGTAGCATCGTCCAGTTGAATGCTGCACATTGGTAGTGGTAGAGGGGAGTTCCCATTACCTGTAAAGGGCTTTGAGTGGAGTGTCCAGAAAGCACTATATAAGTGTAAGCAATTATTATTATTATTATTATTAATATTATTATCATTGGTTTAGATTATTGATGTTGCCAAGTCTCTGCTCTTTGGGGGTTATACATTTAAAAAACATGGTAGACTCCAGCCCTCCCCAGCCAGGGTATAAGGTATGTCCTCCCTGATCAAATACACAGTCCTAGCAGTATTAATGCACAGACCTACAATCATTCTGACTGGTTATTTCAGGTGTGACAACTGAAGAAGGCTCCACAGTCAAAACATTGTATCCCTTTTCTTTTCCTTTCAGCATGGAATAAGCCTTTACCTGTTCCTTAAATAAAAATAATACTACATATTAGAAATGCATAGTTAGCAAACTGAATGTGAATCAGCATTAATGTTTTTTTCATTTTCTTTGGTTGCATATATCATGGCTCTCTAATTAAAATTAGTGGCTGCCTTCTCTTGAACCAGATATTCCAGGCAAGATAGTAAGCGATGTTTAACACATGACCTTGGTCATATGTTTCCTAAAGACAGGGGTGATACCTATGGATGTGTGAATTATTAATGTAGTGTCCATAAATTGAAAGGGTGATAAAACTGAACCAAGTAATTTATATTAACTAGTCTAGTTAGAGTTCAATTGTGTATATGCTTATGAAAATAATTATCAGAACTAACTATAGGGTCACCTGTGTGGAAATAAGTTCCTATGGAATAGTTAAGATGGAAAAGGTGGGTTTCGTCATGCTTAACTTACTTGTCTGAGTCATTTAAACAATCAACAACAGAAATGGAAACACAGAGTGTGTATGATACGATGTATTGAGAGTTTCAGGAGGCTTTTGTTCAAATTATCCAAAAAGGACAAATTCAGGAATTTTATTGTTACAATAGTTTAATAATGCAATATACAGTACATGCATCCATTTGTGTAACATTGTTACAAAAATATAAATCTAAAATGTGAAGCAAAACACATTGCAAGTTACTACAATCCAATTTAAAGACATAAACTGACAAAATAAATTCTGAAATGGTGACATAATTTATTGGATTTCATATCCAAATACTCAACCATTATCCACAGGATATAAACCAACCTTTACTGACTGAGAGCTTCAAACTTGCAAAGCTTTGTCCGAGTTGTAAATAATAACCAATAAAATATATGTATATCTAATATACAAAGTATTTACAATTCTTCTTTATAATGACATGTAATTATTAGAAACTATATTTAAAAAAACATATATTGCATCTCTGACATTTGATAAATGTTCACTTAAAGTTTACACAAGAAAAAATCAAATACAAGAGCTTTTCACCTTTACGATTCACTTTTCCAGGATATTAATGAAAAGTCAGTTTACTCTCTGCGAAAAAACAGATTCAAAAACAACATTATTCCACAGAAATTGTTTAAAGTAACCCATACCTAGTTAGCAAGGATAAACCTGAAGCAAAAAGTGCAGTATTTCATAAAAATACTTCTCAGTCCATTTCAGACTGCTTTAGTTTCTATTTCTTCTGGCTTACTCAGACCAAGCCTCTGTGGCTCATTTCATGAATAAATATAGGAAATGAGTCTCCTGAGTCTTGTGCTTCTGATTTCTAAGTGAGTCCGAAGTGAATTTGAGTCCCTCTGCGATGTCGTTAAGGGGTTCTGCTCAGTGACAGCCACACTCCTCCACCATCATTTCCTCATGATGTCGCAGTACCAGCTTTCCATTCTCGTAATAGAGCATGGAAAGTGGGCCGAGTCTTGTGGGCACGCAGGATATACTTGGCACTTTGTCTGGATGGTACAGTTTCACCAGACTCTGCAGGGAGAAAAGAAGATGCTTGTTACTACAAATAGAAATTGCCCTATCGTATTAAACACACACCTTAGTGTAGAAGCTTTGACACAGTACAGTACATAACACATGTGTTGGTAGCAAACTATGTGAAGGAGAATAAAGAATGTTATTTAAAATCATTACAGCACTGAAGGTGATAAGTAATGCATAAATGTATAGAAAAGTACAGAATTATCTTAATTCATAATAAACTACAAGGATAATAAACTACAAGGATAACATCATTTTGTTCTGTGATACATTTTTTTAAAATCCTATTGCAATGTTTTATAGAAATTTGCACTTGTATTTATGTTGAATAAAAGTAGATTCATTCATAACACTGAAATCTGTGGAAAAGGTATCGATTTAGAGAATTTCAAGTGAATACTTTGGATAACTCAGAGTGTTATGGATTTTTTAGATTAAAGGAAATTAAATATATAATATCTTGGATGAAAAATTCCATTCATAACAGTATTACGTACCTGCATGTATGCATGGTTGGTAGGATTAAATGTCTCGTCCACAGGACAGGGACACTCTCCCTCGCACCTGAAGGCATTGTACCGTTTTGGGTGCACGATCCACTGGTTCCAGCCAATCTGGTCAAAGTCTACCCACATGTCCACCTTCCTGCAAAGTGGACTCTTGGGGCTCTCAGGTGTGGAAGCAGTGCCCCCAACATTACTGGCCAACTTCACTCTCTCCTGCTCATTCCTGTTCCTCTTCTGTCGCCGGCCTGACTGGTCTCCAGCTTTGTCCAGGGTAATATATTTGGAGTGCTCCACAGTGTGGATAAGGGTTGGCATACCTGTTTCCTCTCTGGAGTGGTTGTGTTTGGAGAAGACCACCATCATGACTCGGTCCTCAGTCTTATGGTAGACTTTCCTCTCGCTGCTGCTCTCGGTGCTTTTGGCATGGTGCTTGTGCTGCTGCCCCTGCTCCAGCCTCTCCTTGTGTTCCTCTTCTGGCACTTCGTGGAGGGGATCCCCTATGACTGCTGCCTCCTCTCCGTTCACAAAACTCTCCCCCTGGTGGAGCCAGTACTTGAGTAGGGCTGTGATGTTGAAGATTTTCCAGGACGAGTTAGTGTCAGCTGGAGAGGCACTGAAGCTGCCCAGGAACAAGCGGTCCTGGCACGGCTGGCTATCTGACTCCTCGGCACACTCCTGCTCCCTGGAGTGAAAGATCTCCACCGTCACTCTTTTGGATGCAGAGAAAAAAGGCAATCTGAAGCGGAGCTCAGACAGCTGGACATTGTCATCAGCAGAGATGGAAGACATGTCAAAAGTGACACTCCATTTATCCCCATTCTGATGGCAGCCTGTAAAACAAAAACAGGAGAAATCAAATATCAGAACAAGTGCACAATTTAAAAGAAACTTAGAAGTTTGATTACTTCTCACTTAAATACTTAAATACGTATCTTTTTGAAAGACAAATCAGGATGGAAACTTGGTTATACCCAGTAAATTTTAATTAAGATTATTAAGTCATCGTTAAAATTTAAAGACTCCAGATATACCTTCTGCTAAAAGTAAATGAGGCGAGCAAGCTAAGGAGGATTGCGCTAAATGCTGTACAGTATCACTTGAGCGTTTCCAGCAGATGCGCTTGAGTAAACATTGTGCGCACTACTAACAGACTAAACGTGCCGTATGTCAAAACAAGGCAGAATGTATATTGAACTCCTGTTGTCACATTTGTAAGAGACGTCTGGGGCAATACACACACTCACAAAAAACTTTAAAGTCTAATAAGCACTCTAACACTCTGTAGGTTGTAAAGGAGAAGATCTGATAAGGATGGATAGATAACCTCTCTATTGACTGATAAAGCGTAAAGTCTGAAACCCTGCTTCCTCGAGCCCATCAGCTGCATAGCAAAGTTTATTTAGACACACGATGATGCTGAACTTAAGTACAAGTAACCCTAAAACCTAATTTATGTATATACAATAACAAGACTATACAGAAAAAATAATACTTCCGGCGCTGGCTATCAGTACACTAACAATCACTCACAGACATTTATTAACAATAGAAGGAATAAACAGAAAAAGAAAATATGAATATGGCTAACGTGTCAGTGACAATCAGCCATAGACATTTGTTGCCGTAAATTCTTGGTGTTTAACCAAAGACAACTTCTTTTGACACAATTTAAACAAGAGTATTAATTTAATATAAAAAGACTTACTTTTTGCCACCAGGCTCAGTACCGAATTGGATTCCTTTAGAACGGGGTTGTCCTCGGCTTGACCCGCTGCTGCCGCTGCTGCTCCGACCCCGCCAGCGGATTTGACGGAGCGGTAGAGGTGCATCATGTACCTCGGATACCTGCTCTTGTGTTGAGACCCCCTGTATCGCAAAGCGGGAGCAACTGTAGAATAGGAGACAGAGCTATTGCCATCCAAGGTGGGATGTACCTCAACACCATACAGGTCCCCGTCTTCCATTGTGTCCGTTACCGGAACAGGGTCCGTAGTGACGATTCCTGTCCAAAACACACCAAGTCCGCCGAGGAAGAACAGGAAAATGTGATGTTCCATATTCGTGGTTGGTGTTTCTGCTTGTAGAGTCGCTTTGGGAAGAGAGGAGCTTTCTTCTTGTCCCTTGCTTGTCCTCAGCTCAAGTGAACGTGTGGGTAGGCTTGGCTAGAAGACCATTTATAGCAGACAGTTGGTCTTTGATGAACCTCCCCATCAACAGTACTTTGATGTTCCTGGACGGGTATTCCTTTTGCATCAAAAGATCAAGCCTGACAAGTTTATAGTCTTACAAGGCAGTCCTCTTTTCTTATTCATAAGTAAGAATGTCTTGATCATTTGTAATAGTAATGCAACTCTGCGATAGACTTATAAAAAATATATAAAAGTATGGCTATAGGCTAAAAAAAAGCTTATGATTATGCTGAGAACTGTCCGTGGGTGCAAGTTTATTATTTATTCATCAGATAAAAATGAAATTCAGATTTTAGAATTTGAAAAAGTGCACGTGAACTCATTATCAACAACCGTTTTCAGATCCACTGTGCTTACACGCACTATACCGTTTTTCAAAATGTTTTTCAGTTGATAAAACTAGGTTGCACAGGAATCAACACGAAAAACATGCAACTTGCTATTGTTTATTAGCATCACTTAGCAATTTGAGCCTTTAACATTTTTCCCCTAAATAAAGAGAAACCTTTAAATACGTTTTAGTGGAGTTTGAAAATGTTATATTTTCCTGTAAAGGTGGAAAAAAAGAATATTTTCGAGAGCTCCGAAATCGGAAAATTTGATAAATACGTCCATAGGCATTTACTTTCACTTCTTTCAATCTGTTACTTTCATTATCATTTTATAGTCCTTTTACTGTTTTTGTTTATTTTTTGTTTTTTCTTAGAAATGTTTTGATACCATGTATTCCTGATGCATTTTACTAGGAATGTATTCTATGTTGCTCTGCTTAAATTGTCACTCTTGGGGATTAATCGAGTATTGTGAATTGAATTTACAATTGAATTGACTAAAACACACCTTACAACAAATCATATATTTACTCAAAACGTGATGGCAAAAGCCTGTTCAATATTAATCTTTGTAGGGAGAGATACACAGTTTACCGCTGAGGAGCATTGAGATGATCACCTTCTATTGATCTCTAGCGCTTCTTAATTGTACAATTTGTCCACACCATATACAGTACTCACTGACTCACAACGTCATTGGACACACGATAAACAACCTTTATAGTGTCGGTGCTTTGATGTCCAAAAGTTTGAAATAGGTGGAAAAAGATCATAAAAAATCAAACAATAACACATTTTTCTGTGCGCTTCAAAGTCGCTCAGGACTTCTCAGTGCTTCTTCAAATGTGTAAAATATTTCCAGTGTATTAATATTTCTAACACCACAATTTAACATCCTATAAAAACTCTCAAATGGTCTGCGAGGTACCTTTCTTGTGAACCATCATATTACAGTTCTATTCCTTTGATCCTATCTGTTCCGGATCGTTTGGTCTTCTGCAACAGTCTCTTTTTATTGTTTAGAGACCACATATTTTATATGTATTCTAAAGGGTTAAAGGGTTCATGCGACGAATCAGAATAGTCCACCTTCGTTATCCGTAAGGCTACAACAAAAGATAAATCAATACTTAAATGTGTTCATATGCAATCTGAGATCATAAGCTGTTTTGTTGCACTCGGCGGAAGAAATTGGATTCACAAAAGAATTACAAGGATTATAACGTTTTAAAATCATGCTTTGTAAACGCAACGAGATAGTTATACCACTCAGCTACCATAAGAATATGTGATAAGATTACAGACGGGACTATTTAATTACACTAATAGCAAATGCTTTAATCTACAAATTCAAAGTATCACTACAATCTCTCTAAATTTGCTAATTTAGATTTGCTACTTTATAGGGCGATTTAAAAGATTTTTGCTTAAACTGCATAATGCCACCAATGTTTCTCTATTCAAATAAAGGCCAGAAAAAAATAATCAAATTGTGTTAAAGGCAGTTATGTCCATATATAATGATAGCTTTAAAAAATCTGCAAAATCAGCTTCGTACCATTGTTGAAATTTTCCGCAACTGTATAATTTACCGGTTAATGATTAAAAATTAAATAACGAAGCACAAAATATATTTAAACGTAAAGATTTTTAATTTTTGGATATTTGGATATGTGCTACTAACCTGCTGAAATGTAGAAAATTAAAAAAAATATTCAGTCGTTTTCAAATAATCTATCATGTGCAATTTACTTGCTTGTAAATATTGACTATTTATTACAAAAAGTACACTGTACGCTAAGAACCAGCTATATCAATCGTTTCACTTAAACATTCGTTATCATCTTCCGAAAAGAACATTCAAATTTTTTTCTAACTTGCTAAATCTTGTAGGATTCAGGTACCGAGTAGCTCAGACATGCTAATAAAACTTAACACAATTAAATCCATACAGCTACAGAGCTTTTTACTTTTTTATTTTTATTGAGAGTGTTTTTATCGAATTTCTGAAATCATAACTTCACAACATAGCCAAGACTTGGTAAAACAAAGTTAAAATCGAAAAACGCATTCGCCTCAGGATTTGGAACCAAAAAAACACATTCCTTTGTGAGGTACATATCCTGCGTTGAAAATCGGTTTTCATATAATGTATCATACCTGCTTTTTTCACGAAAAGAAACTGGAATTTCTTACATGTCAGAAAGCAGCTTTTGAAGATCACTGGGTTGATTAAGATTTCTCAGGTGTTTTATATTTTTTGCAAAACACTCTTTAAGAAAGCTGCATGACAGAAAATCAAAGAATCAAAAGAAATATATTGATTAGACGTCTTAAGTGGTTTTAACAATAACATAATAATAACAATAAACGTCACATGCAAGTAAGCTACAGGGTCGACCTATTTAATAAATCAATTGATCCTTTTGATTGCCTCAATTAGCTACTACCAAACGAGCTGATGAACCGAAAGGCCTTTCCTCGTTTTCCTCTTGCGGTGTAACGTTATAATTACATTCCTAAAACAAGCTAATTCATGAAACGAAGAGGACACTAGAAACAGCAACATAGTCATTTAAAGAAATGTTTTAAACATCAATACGTAGAACTTTGAACAACATTACACAGCAAAGAATCGCGACACATTTTAAACAAACAAATTACGAAGACAGTACAGGGCAGATTTGTTCTGTTTTTTTTCTCCATTTTTTTCAGACTATTACAGCTACCAGAACAGACACAATCACAGTATTTACAGTGTTTGCCTTTACATACTGAAAAGACAGATTGAACTGGTTACAGGACATCTCCAAATTAAGACGAAAACAGAAATATTCATGTACGATGGCTTGTTTGAAAACTAAAACTAAAACTTAAAAAAAAGTTACATCAGAATCATTTGAAACCACCACCACCAACAAAATTATCTGACCAGAGGTGAAACTGACGTGTAAACAATGTTTACATGACAAAGAAAAAAACGATTCACAGGGGAATTAATCTACCCGTTTTAAAGTTTTCAGAAATCAATAGCAAGCCATTTAAAATGTAAAGAATTCCTTTAAAATACTTTGTACTTTTCATCTCAATGGATGTCAGTGGTGACACCTCCTACAGTGTCATCATACTTGGTTAAGACATTCTGGTGCAACACTCTTTACAATTACTAGCCAACATCCCTAAAAGATCTGATAGTACATTGCTGAGGCTCTGAGATCTGATGAGATATAGTTAGACAGGGTTAGTCAACTTTCTCAACCTTATTTATTGGATATTGTAAGTCTTTTCTCAAAATAAAACTTAATTAACAAGCTAATGTGTAGTACCTGGACAAATTAAGTAATTGAGGATCAATGTAACACTTATAGTAAAGTCTTGTGATGGCATGGAATCTACGTGTCATAGTTCACAATTTATTGATAGAAAATGTTTGGCTCAACAAAATAATTTTGCATAAAATCTACATGTCTGTGCAGATTGTGTATGTATTTTATGTTTTTTTATGTCTCCTCATCCATAATAATAAAAAATGTGCAAAAAATGTCTATTCAAAGCTCATTGTCAAGGTAAATTCAACATCACCTAAATTGTTTCTTGTTGATACAATTGTATTCAATTAGAATTTGATTAATTGGATAAAACAAGTTGGGCAGAGCCCGAGAAGTAAAGGTCAGTGGTTTAGGTTGTGACCACATGGGAGGCGACAACAATTCTCTAAGGAGGAGCAGGTTTGTTTTGTGCAATTAAGATGAACATTCTCAGGTAAAATGCCATCGCCTCAACCTACCATGAATATTGTTTATGTATAGAAACACTTTACTTTCAAGCAGAACACTCAACCTGTGGAGGACTGGGTCTACATTTCTGGAACATTATCTACTTCAGCATAGCAGTAAAGAAAAAATGGATGTTTTCAAAAATTAGGATTTCCTTTTTTTTTGACTACCTACAGCAAATTCCACAAACAAAAACTTAAAGAAGTCAGTCCAGATTACAGGTACAGGTTAAAATGTCTTGAGTTATGGAACGGTTTTATGAAAGGTTTTGTGTCCTTGCACAAAACATTGTTGCTTCTGAAGCTAATATGAAACAAAAAAACACATAGTTAGGTCTTCTGCAATCTTCCGACAAAACATGAACTGCACCAGATAAATTAACAAAAGAAAAAGATTCATTCAGGCTGTATTTTCTTTAGCTAACATACTGAATGAAGTATCTACAAACAGAACTGCACTCCATCCATCCTCTCCCACAATTCTGCAGTACACACACAAAGTACAGTACAGCAAAGTTAAAATAGTCTACCCATACTTCATGCTTCAGACCTTCAGATCTGACACCTAACAGATATGACAGATAAGGAGCAGTACAGTAAAAATCATGTATAAAATTACTTAAATGTGGTTTCTGAAATGAAATTAACTTCTGCTTCTCCCACTAGGTGTACAACATTTGTGAAAAAAAAGTTCCATTTGGTCTGTGGCCCCAGTTACTAGATATTATATATGTTGCATATCCTTTTAAGTGTCAGGGAAGATAATAGCAATAGAAGTGAATGTTCAAAAAATGTCTAAAATGCATTTCTTCAATGTCTAGTCTTCTAACACGTGTGTGACGCCAATCAGTATATGTTATAACTTTGTCAGCAAAAAAACATAATCTATAAGCAAATACAGGCACATCATAAATATGCACCTTGCCCATGAGTTTCCACTGAACATCCTCATTCTTTTCAAACTCATTGTTGACATCCAGCACCAGAACAGGGGTGTTCTTCAGGTGCTCAAAGTGCAGCCTGTGGAAACAGAGAATCAGTTGGATACACCTGTAGGTCACACAGGATAACGGCTTCTGCTAAACCAGTAAGAGATGGAGAAAGAGAATGGGCAAAAAAGGCAAAATAGAACAACTACCAGCCATATAGTGTGTAGTTTGCCCTTTCAGAAAAAGAGACATGTCATAAATCCAGTTTAGAAGATTGATTGTGTATGCCAGCCACTCTTGTGCTGTAAGAACACAACCACAAAGAAACATAACACTGATAGCATGTTATGTAGAAACACAAAATGTTAAACTCAAAAGGCAAAGGGTAGTTCTCTCACTCTACAATAGCCTATGATAGCCTATAATAATATTGTGCAACATATGCACACATGCGTTGAAAGAGTGATGAAGAGAGAGGTGTGGTCCTGAGGAAAAAAAACACCCTTCTCCTCTGGCATTGCCCGGTGACCCAAATGCTCTAGATACCTCTGGCAACATAGAAAAAATACAGCCACTGTCACAGCAATGTTGTTTATTGCGGGAATCTACAGTTGAATCTGTGGACTTGACCTTCCAGTCTGCTCTAGGAAAGAATTTTGGTGCATCAAGCTTTTTAAATGCTTGACTGATAATTATTTTAATGATCTGGACCAACTATCTTGTTCGGAACTGAATGAAAATTCAGGCATTTTATGATTTTTACTTTAAATGTGAAGTTCCATCTCTGCAATTCAAATTCCACAGGTACTTTTTGCATTCAAGTTTTGGTTAAAAATGCACACTGTTATTATTTGGTTACATTATTTGAAATGAATGTGATATCAATGCCAGGTTGTCTAAATAAAAATATTGCTACATAATAGAAATGCATAGTAAGCAAATCAAACTCCATTAGTCTGACATATACCATGCCTCTAATTCAACAAATAAATTTCAAATTAGAGGCTGCCTACTCCTGAACCACGTTTTCCAGGCAAGGAAAGAAAGTAAGAATCTTTAGTAAATGACCACGTTCATGTTTTTCCTAAAGACAGAGATAGTACTCATGGTTGGGATAATTGCTAATATGATTTCCATCTATAAAAAGTGTGACAGAAATTAACCAGGGTGATTTATATTGATTAGTCTAATTAGAGTTTGATTATAGTTTATGATAACAAATACACAGTAAGACCTAAACTATGTGATCATCTGTATGGAAATAATGTGTAAGGCGATAGTTAAGAAGAAAAGGTCTTGACTTAATGCTTAACTAACTTGACAGAGTTCTTTGAACTAACAAACAACAGAAATGGAAACATGTAGTGTGTTTGATGTGAGGCATTTGATCATGATCCCCATAAAAAAAATAATTCATGATTGAAAATTCAGGGATTTAATGATTACAATAGTTTAATAACCCCATATACATTAATTAATTTGTGTAATGTTATTACAAAAATGTATAACACAAATGTGAAGAAAAACTATGTAAGTTAATTCAATCCAATTTAAAAGTCTTTAATTAACAAAAAATGCTGAAATGGTGCCATAATTAATTGGGTTTAATACCCAATTACTGAACAAGTATCCATGGGATATACAGTATTCCAACCTTTACTGATTGAGAGCTTCAAACTTGCAAAGCTTTGTCTGACCAATAAAATATATGAAATATATCGCAAAATATATGTATATCTCTTATACAAAATATTCACAATTCTTCTAAGTACAGGTAATTATTATAACTACATATTCAAAAAATCTATATTTTATCACTAACATTTGATAAAGGTTTATTTAAACTATACACAAGAACAAAATAAAATACAAGAGCTTTTAGGATCCACCTTTGCCAGCATATTAATGAAAAGTCAGTAAACTCTCTGCTAAAAATATGTATTCAAAAACAATATTATTCTACAAATTCTTTAAAGTTAGCAAGGATAAACTTGAAGTAAAAATTGTAGTATTTTATAAAAATACAAGTCACACCATTTCAGTTCTATTCCTTCTGACTTGCTCCAAGCCAGACCAAGCCTTTGTGGCTTATTTGATGAATAAAGATAGGAAATGAGTCTTTTGGATCTGTGCTTCTGGTTTCTAAGTGAGCCTGAAGTAGGATTCAGCCCCTTTGAGATTCTGGAGCTGGTAAGGGGTTCTGCTCAGTGACAGCCACACTCCTCCACCATCATTTCCTCATGATGTCGCAGTACCAGCTCTCCATTCTCGTAATAGAGCATGGAAAGTGGGCCGAGTCTTGAGGGCACGCAGGATATACTTGGCACTTTGTCTGGATGGTACAGTTTCACCAGACTCTGCAGGGAGAAAAGAAGATACTTGTTACTACAAATCGAAATTGCCCTATCATATTAAACACACACCTTAGTGTAGAAGCATTGACACAGTACAGTACATAACACGTGTTGGTAGCAAACTTTGTGAAGGTGAATAAAGAACGTTGTTTAAAATCATTGCAGCACTGAAGGTGATAAATAGTGCATAAATGTGTTGAATGTGCAGAAGTATCTTAGTGATGTGAAACTACAAGGATAACATCATTTTTTTCTGATTGATATTTTTTAAGAATCCTATTGCAATGTTTAATAACACTGAAATCTATGGACAAGATATTGATTTAGAGAATTTCAAGTGAATACTTTGGATAACTCAGAGTGTTATGGATTTTTTTAGATTAAAGGAAATTAAATATGAAATATCTTAGACGAAAAGTTCCATTCATAACAGTATTACGTACCTGCATATATGCATGGTTGGTAGGATTAAATGTCTCGTCCACAGGACAGGGACACTCTCCCTCGCACCTGAAGGCATTGTACCGTTTCGGGTGCACGATCCACTGGTTCCAGCCAATCTGGTCAAAGTCTACCCACATGTCCACCTTCCTGCAAAGTGGACTCTGGGGGCTTTCAGGTATGGGAGCGGTGCCCCCAACTTTACCGGCCAACTTCACTCTCTCCTGCTCATTCCTGTTCCTCTTCTGTCGCCGACCTGACTGGTCCCCAGCTTTGTCCAGGGTGATATATTTGGAGTGCTCCACAGTGTGGATAAGGGTTGGCATGCCTGTTTCTTCCCTGGAGTGGTTGTGTTTGGAGAAGACCACCATCATGACTCGGTCCACAGTCTTATGGTAGACTTTCCTCTCGCTGCTGCTCTCAGTGCTTTTGGCATGGTGCTTGTGCTGCTGCCCCTGCTCCAGCCTCTCCTTGTGTTCCTCTTCTGGCACTTCGTGGAGGGGATCCCCTATGACTGCTGCTTCCTCTCCGTTCACAAAACTCTCCCCCTGGTGGAGCCAGTACTTGAGCAGGGCTGTGACGTTGAAGATTTTCCAGGATGACTTAGTGTCAGCTGGAGAGGCACTGAAGCTGCCCAGGAACAAGCGGTCCTGGCACGGCTGGCTATCTGACTCCTCGGCACACTCCTGCTCCCTGGAGTGAAAGATCTCCACCGTCACTCTTTTGGATGCAGAGAAAGAAGGCAGTCTGAAGCGGAGCTCAGACAGCTGGACATCGTCATCAGCAGAGATGGAAGACATGTCAAAAGTGACACTCCATTTATCCCCACTCTGATGGCAGCCTGTAAAACAAAAACAGGAGAAATCACATATCAGAACAAGTGCACAATTTAAAAGAAACTTAGACGTTTGATTACTTCTCACTTAAATACTTAAATATTTTATGTTTTTGAAAGACAAATCACGATGGAAACTTGGTTATACATAGTAAATTTAAATTAAGATTATTAAGTCATCGTTAAATTTTTAAGACTCCAGATATACGTTCTGCTAAAAGTAAATGAGGCGAGCAAGCGAGGAGGATTAAGCTAAATGCTACAGTATCACTTGAGCGTTCCCAGCAGATGCGCTTGAGAAAACATTGCGCGCACTACTAACAGACTAAACGTGGCAAATGTCAAAACAAGGCAGAATGTATATTGAATTCCTGTGCAGTCACATTTGTAACAGACGTCTGGGGCAATACAGACACTCACACAAAACTTTAAAGTCAAATAAAAACTCTAACACTGTAGTTTGTAAAGGAGAAGATCTGAAAAGGATGGATAGATAACCACTCCTTTGACTGAGGAACCTTGCTTTTTCGAGCTCGTCGGCTATATAGCAAAGTTAAATGAGACGATGATGATGAATTTAAATAGGCATCTCGAATACATTAAAAGCAAACCTAAAGCCTAATTTATGTACATAAATCATAGACATTTGTTCCCGTAAATTCTCAGTATTTAACCAAAGACTACTACTTTTGACATAATTTAAACAAGAGTATTAATTTATTATAAAACGACTTACTTTTTGCCACCAGGCTCAGTACCGAATTGGATTCCTTTAGAACGGGGTTGTCCTCGGCTTGACCCGCTGCTGCCGCTGCTGCTCCGACCCCGCCAGCGGATTTGACGGAGCGGTAGAGGTGCATCATGTACCTCGGATACCTGCTCTTGTGTTGAGACCCCCTGTATCGCAAAGCGGGGGCAACCGTAGCATTGGAGACAGAGCTATTGCCATCTAAGGTGGGATGTACCTCAACACCATACATGTCCCCGTCTTCCATTGTGTCCGTTACCGGAACAGGGTCCGTAGTGACGATTCCTGTCCAAAACACACCAAGTCCGCCGAGGAAGAACAGGAAAATGTGATGTTCCATATTCTGGGTTTTGTAGTTGTGCTTGTAGAGTTGCCTGGGAAAGAGAGCAGCTTGCTTCTTGTCCCTTGCTTGTCTTCAGCTCAAGTGAACGTGTGGGTAGGCTTGGCTATAAGACCATTTATAGCAGACAGTTGGTCTTTGATGAACCTCCCCATCAACAGTTCTTTGACGTTCCTGGACGGGTATTCCTTTTGAATCAGAACATCAAACCTGGCAAGTTCATAGTCTTAGGAGGCAGTCCTCTTTTCTTATTCATAAGCCAGAATATCTTGATCATTTGCAATAACGACACATTTATCAAATATATGATAAAAGTATGGTTATAGGCTAAAGGCTTATGAATATAATGAGAGCTGTCCATGGATGCACGTGAATTTGTTTTTCAACTGATTAAAAATTAAATTCAGTTTTTATAAGTTGAAAAATGTGCATGTAAGTTGATTATGAACACACAATTTCAGATCCATTATTTATGATCACATTTAATAATATTGTTTTACAAAACTTTTATCACAGCTAATAAAAGTGGGAAATACACTAAACAACACAAAAAACACGCAACTTGCTATCGTTCATTAACGTCACTTAAATAACGTTAGTCGATTAGTTTTTTTTCTAGAAAATAGAGAAACCTTTAATATGTATCAGTGGACTTAATCAAGTAATAATTTAGAGCTCGATAAACGAATTATTTGATGTTTTTTTCATTTATTACACTATGCCACTTTCATAATCAAATTTTTTGGAACTTATGCTGCTTTTTTCATTTTTATTTTGCTGCACTGTCTTTGTATCGGAGCATACATGCAATTAAACATTTCATTGCAGTTGTGCATATGACAAATAAGCAGAAAAGATCTTGCTGCTTAAATGCACCCACCCCCTTTGGGGATTAATAACGTATTTTGAATTCAATTGAATTTAATTTAATTTACGATTTACGACAATAAATGTGCCTTACAACAAATCACACATCTCTCTGCCACAAACTTCGATTTTCTTTCTCAAAAATGAGAAAACAAACCGAGCCTTTAGTCTGTTCACTGTAGGGCGAGATGCACGGGTAGTTTACCGATGAAGAGCATTAAGGTGATCACTTTCTATTGATCCCTAACGTGTCTTTATTGTACACATTGTCCACACCATATACTTACTGACTCACAACGTCATTGGACGCACAATAAAGAGACTTTACAGTGTCGGTGCTTTGATGTGCTTTGAGGTATCAAACAGCTAGAAAAAGATCACACAGGTCAAACAATAACAAATCGTCCTACGCGTTTCAAACTCGCTCAGAACTCGGGTGCTTCTTCAAACCGTAAAATATTTCTATCACCTGAAAAGCTCTAACACTACGATTTTAAACACTATAAAAAATCTCAACTCGGCTGCGAGGTAACGTTCTTGTGAAACACCATTTTACAATTCTATTCATTCGACTTGTCTTTTGCAAGTCTCTTTACTGTTTAGAGACCAAGGCAGTACCACATATTTAATATGAATTCCAAAAGTGTTTAAAGGCTCATTTGAGGAATCAAAAAAGACTATCTTCATTATTTGTTAAGATACAATGAAATATTAATCATGTGCTCATGCAATCTGGGGTGATTAGCAGTGGTGTTGCTCTCACCGAAAGAAAATGGATTCACAAAAAACAACACAGGATTACAGTTTAAAATCGTGTTTTGCAAAATCAAGGAGATAGTGATACCACACAGTTACCGTAAGAATATGTGATAAGATTACAGACCAGATTAAGTACACCAATAGAAAATGCTTTGCATTGCAAATTCAAAGTATCAAGTGACCGCTCTAAATTTGCTAATTAGCTACTTCTTTAAGGATCGACAGAGCGATTTAAAAGCTTTGTTCCTAAACTGCTCAATCCCACCAGAAAAAAATAACTGCAAACTCAGCTTCGTAAAATCGTTGAAAATTTCCGCAACTGTAGAATTGAGTGGTTAATGATTAAAAACTTAATAACGTAGCACAAAATAAATTTAGGCATACGAATTGTTACATTTTTGGCTATTCTCAATTTCTTGCTCCCACCCTAACTAAAATGAAGAAAATAAATAAAAAATATTCCGAAGTTAAAAACTTATTTTTTTTTCAGTTTCAGATTTTATCATGAACAGTTTACTCGCTTGTAAATGCTGTCTAATTGTCACAAAAAAATACAAAATAAGCTCAACAAAAATCAAATTACTCCACGAAACAGTAATTTCGTTTAATTAAAACATTCTTTATTATCTTCTGAGAAAAAACTAATTCCGAACTTTTTTTTAACTGAGTTAATGTAGTATGATTCATGTATGGTGTAGCTCAGATGTGTAAATAAAATTAAAAGAGCTTTTTACTTTTTTAATTTGTTGCAAGTATTTTATCGAATGTCTGAAATCATAACTTCACAACAAGGTAGACCTTGGTAAAACAAAGTAAAAAAAATCAGAAAACGCAGGTTTTAGAACAAAAAACATCATTATATTCTCTTTGTATGGCACCTATCCCAGATTAGTTTTTATGTTTTAAATCTACGTTTCACGAAAAGAAACAGGATTTTCTTGTCTCAGGAAGAAGCTTTTGAAGATCACCAGCTTTTGAACATCAGTGGGGTGATTAAGATTTCTCAGATGTTTCACTTTTTTATACACACCAATTAATAAAACTATATGACGGAAATGAAAGCTTAAAAAGAACTGCTTTCTTTAGACGAGACAAGCATTAACAACATGTTAACGTCTATTGTAAGTAAGCTACAGGCTCGACCCACTAAATAAATGTATCAATTGATCCTTTCGAATGCATTGATTAGCTAGTACCAGACAAGGTTATGAACCGAAAAGCCTCATCTTGTTTGTGACCCTTTTGTTCTAATGAAAAGCATTTAACGCCCTCTTGTGGTGTAACCTTTTAACTACCCCTTTAAAGCAATGTAAATCATTAAATCAAGAGGACACCAGAAACAACATACGCATTGAAACAAAAAACTTTAAACATAACATCGCAGAAAACATCAACATTAACAAAGGAGCAGATAAAACAAATTATGAGACCTTGTAAACGAACACATTACGAAGTCAGCATAGGGCACATTTGTTCTCTATTTTTCATTCCACGCTGGGCTCATAATTACATGAGTGGAATCTACATTATCATTAGTTTAGATTATCGATGTTGGCAAGCCTCTATGAAAAACTAAGACAAGTTAAAAACTTTATTTTCTTTATTGAGTTTCTGTAAGAACATATCTGTGTAGTTATAAAAAGTAAGCGTACTGTAATTTTGAGTTCCTATTCTTCAAAAACAAGAGTGTTTTTGGTTCAGAAAACATACACATCGAACCCATGACACAAAGAGAAGCTGTACGCCCAGACTTAAATATCACTCAGACACGTTTTTCCCATTCACTTTAACAATAATTCACAAAACAGGCTATTACAGCTGCCAGAACAGACACGTTCATAGTTTGTATAGTGTTTGCCTTTACACGCTGAGAATCCAGACTGTGGTAGCGATAGAACATCTCAAATTAAACAACAAAATAGAAATATGGATTGTTTCAAGAGTAAAGCTAAAGCTCTGACAAAGAACTTTGAAATGATCAGAATCATTTCAAAACACCACCATCATCAAAATGGGAAACAGACATCAAACACCACAGGTGAAATCGATGTGTCAAAATGTTCATAGGACATAGAAAAAAGATTCACAGGGGAAGTAATCTGCCTGTTTTTAAGTTCTCAGAAATCAACAGCGAACCTTTTTTTATATGTAAAGAAATTCTTTAATTTGTTTTGTTCTCGTCATCCCAATGGATCTCAGTGATGACAGCTCCTACAGTGTCATCAAACTGGGGTCTTGGTTTAGACATAGCACAACACTCCTTACAAATCAACTTTGTCAGCCTTATGTTTTGGGTATCAAGATAATACAAGGAATTCTTGGGGGTATCAAGACAATGAGCTGTAGAACCTCAGTAACTTAATGTAGGTAATTAAGAATCAATCTAACACTTACAGTAAGGTTCAATCTCTTGGGATGGCATAGAATCTAAGTGTGATAGTAGATAATTTCTTGATAGCAAATGTAAGCCACATAAAGTCTACATTTCTGTGTATTGCTTCCTCATCCTTAATATTTACAGGGAAATTGCTTCAAAACACTTTCAAAGCCCACAGTGAAGATCATTTCAACATCTCCTGCATCTATTCTTGTTGATAGAATTGGATTCAATTCAACTGGAATTTGAATTAATAGGTTACAACAAGTTGGCCAATAAGGAAGTGACAACATTTCCCTGACTAGTGGTAAGTTCATTTCTTGTCTAATTAAAATAAACATTTTCAGGTGAAATGTCATGGTGCCAACCTGTCCTAAATAGTATTTATATATGGAATACTTTACCTTCAAGTAGAATTGTCAGCCTATGGGGGACTGGTTCTACATTTCTGGAACATAACTACTGTTGCATGTTAGTAATGAAAAACAGGATGTTTTAAAAATGTCAGCTTTCCCCTTTTAATGACCTAAAGTGAATTCTACAGTAAATTCTATGAACTAAACCTTAAATAAGTTAGTCCAGATTACAGGCTACAGGCTAAAATGTCTTTTGGTCTGGAAAGGTTTAGAAAGGGTTGGAATATATTGGGATATTGTGAACTTAACATGCAACAAAAATCAGCTGCTCAAGTCTTCTACAATGTTGTGACAATTCAAGATAGAAGAATGTCACCACATAAACGAACAAAAAAAAAGATTCATTCAGGCAGCATTTTCTTTATTTCCTTTAGCTTACAATGACTGAGTGAAGTACCTACAGTACAAACACAGAACCACACTCTTCAGCTCCACCAATACTGCAGTACACACCAAACCTGATGCAGCTGGTCAGGTGAAAGGTGTGAGGTATCCAGTGGTCACCACTAACAGCATTGTCAAAATGCTGTACAGCAAAGTTAAAAAAGTCTATCCATACTTCATGCTTCAGATCTGACCACATCAGAAACAGTACAGTAGCAAATCCTGTATAAAATACTTTAAATCTTGGTCTGATGAGTCAACATAAGCAGACCCTACCTCTTCCTACATTTGTAAGCAAAAATTCCATTTGCTTTGTGGTCCCAGTAACTAGATATATATTGCATATTCTTTTAAATGTCACAATCTAGTCCATTGGTATGTTTTTTTTTTTCATTTTCACAGGCCATCGAAAAACTTCTTCACCTGCAGAACACAAAAGCAGAAGTGTGGGAAGATACTAGCAATACAAGTGAATTCTTAAAATATAAAAACATCTAAAATACATTTCACCTAGTCTCCCAAGATATTTTTGAGCCCCGTCAGTCAATTATAACTCTGTCAGCAAAAACACTTAATCTGTTTACCAGCAAATACAGGCACATCATAAATATGTACCTTGCCCATGAGTTTCCACTGAACGTCCTCATTCTTTTCAAACTCATTGTTCACATCCAGCACCAGAACAGGGGTGTTCTTCAGGTGCTCAAAGTGCAGCCTGTGGAAACAGAGAATCAGTTGGATACACCTGTAGGTCACACAGGATAATGGCTTCTGCTAAACCAATAAGAGATGGAGAAAAAGAATGGGCAGAAAAGGCAAAAGAGAACAACTACCAGCCATATAGTGCGTAGTTTGCCCTTTCAGAAAAAGAGACATGTCATAAATCCAGTTTAGAAGACTGACTGGATATGCCAGCCACTCTTGTGCTGTAAGAACACAACCACAAAGTGACTTTACATTCACAGCATTGAAAGAGATGGAGAGAGAGGCTCACGGTGTGGTTCTGTGAACGAGCCAGTTCTCATGCTGTTTGTGAAGTTTCTCCAGGTATTCCAGCTGGATGCCCTTCTCTTCTGGCCTGGCCCGGTGACCCAAGCGCTCCAGACACCTCTGGCAATACAGGAAAAAAGAACTGGCAGAGTAACACGGACTAGATGGGAAATCTATAGTAGAATTATTATGAAATGAATGTGATATTAATGCCAGGTAGCCTAAATAAAAATAACACTACATAAAAGAATTGCATAGTAAGAAAACTGAGCTCTGTGAACCAGAATTACATTTTATATCATTTTCCACTGATTTCCATACATCATGCCACTTATTCTGCAACTCTGACAGAGGCCATCTTCTCCTGAACCGGAGTTTCCAGGCATGAAGTAAGCAATGTTTAAGAAATGACCATGTTCACATTTTCCCGAAAGACAGGACTAGTAATCATGAATACGAGAATTGCTAATGTAGTGCCGACCCATAAAAGGGGTAATAAAACTGTACCAAGTACATCAAGAGAAATTAGTCACATGCTCGTTTTGGAAAACATTCACCAGAACTACACTATGAGATGACCTGTGTGGAAATAACTTCCTAGGGAATAGTTAAAATCGGAAAGGTGGACCTTACTTAACATTTAACTAACTTGTCTTTGAACAATCAACAACAGAAATGTATGATATGATGTATTTAGAGTTTCAGGAGGCTTTTGATCAAGATCAAAGTTAAATTCTCAAATTACATGCTGTAGGCATTTGGGAAAATGTGGGTTTGGATTGATACTGGTTAATAAATAGTAAAGTACAAGTAAGGTGCAGATGCTCTTCCTAAATTGTCAATGAGCCAGACTGACAGTATTTAGTCGGTTCAATATAGCACCAATTAGTAGGATTAACACACATGCTAGAAGCAGCAGATTAAAATAAAGAGAATTAGACAGAATTCAAGACTGGACAAACAGCTGGAAGATAAGATGAATATGAGATGTAGTATTCAATTGATGACAATGAAATTTAGAGGCAAGGCCTACGATTTTCCTCCAGTAAGTTTTATAGCTAGAGGTACTAAAACAATATGCTATTACATCTAGTGAAAATTTAAGAGACACATACAGTTTTTATGCAGATTATATCTTATTTTAAAATTTGTTTTTAAGTCTACAATTTATAACTACTTGTTCCAAGTCTATTTCACACACAGGCCTACCTGGTAGTTCTATGAATCTGCCTTATATGACATGTCCAGAAATAAATGATAAATGTGTGCTCACATTTTAATGTTAGGACACAGACACAATAGGGTTCCTATTGCCTGACAAGTTATTAAAAACATTTATTTTCTCTTTTGTGATGGCATGTGGCTTTGCCAGGTACAGTAAAGCATATACATTTTCCTGACACAGAGTCAGTTATGATTTGTGTTCCATTATCTTGTGCTGTAAGTCAAATAAGAATTCATGAAATAATTTGCAAAGTTGTTCCATTTTATTTTGCAGTGTCCCAAGGTCATTTGTTTCCCCAATCTTAATTTCAGGATGCTGTTTCTAGATTATTAATTGATGTTTCTGCTCATAAAGGTTAAAGTTATTTTGGAAGCTGCAAAATGTAGTAGTACACTCCAGTGCCTTGGTGAAATTGCTGAATTTCTATGAAAAAGGCCTTATATTTTAGAGACAGTCAATCATTATTGACTAATGTACAAATGTCTATGAATAGCAAATATATATTTCCATATAAGCTTTAACAAAATGTTTTGTTCAGCAGAATCACATTTAATCAGATACAAAAACAGGTGGATGCTGCACATTGGTGGTGGAGGGGATTCCCATTATGTGTAAAGCACTTTGAGTGGAGTGTTCAGAAAAGTGCTATATAAGTGTAAGGAATGATTCTTATTCTTATTATTGAAACAAAAGACTATCACTATGCAAATACCTCACTTGGCTATGGTATAAAATCATTAGAACTCGCTTAGAGGAAAACAGCATTTATTTTGTTGCGTGAACAACCTACAGTGGCTCAATCCATTAAAAGGCAAGACGAAAATAAAACCTGAAATCAAGAGTACATGCTGGTGAGGCCGAGTGTGGCAGTACCTCTGGGTTTGCTCTCAGGTAGACGATGCCTTCTAGTTGAATTCTTCGGCCAAACTGCTGCACCAGAAATGTATGCCAGTCCTGATAGATAGCCCACTCAGTTTCATTGATGTAGCCCAACTCAAATAAGGTCAGCGCAAAGACATACCTCAACACAGAGAGATAATCATACTATCAGAGAGTATCATGTGCATATACAGTAGCTCACAGTTAAACTGCACTCCTACTCCACTTGTATTACAGTTTTCCCTGTGATCCTCCTTGCTCAGGCAGTACCTGTCGCTGTAGACAGACCTCTCAAAGATCTGTATGGGCTTCTCCAACTGCAGCAGCTGGAGAGGGGGGGGCTCCAGGTGGGACTTGATGCGACTCATGCAGGAGTACGTCTGAAAGGTATAGGACCAGCGCCGAGGCTCCTCATACATCATCTGCAGCAGGTTACTGGCAGTCTGCTGGGAGGCTGACACACCCTGATGGCAGAAAGAGATTCAGACAGTGGCACCCTTCATTGTACAGTCCTGAGCGGAAATCCTCAGCTCTCTTCCAAGGCTTCCAGTTTCCACCAATTTTAAACATAACTGAAATATTTACAGTAGAACTTCCATTAACCATGCTAACGGGGTCCAATGGCTATGCACCCACATAACTTTAATTTTCTGAAAATACTATTTACACAAGTGCAGCACTAATTATGTTCATATAGATACACCTCAATATAATTAATCAAACTGCAGAGTTTTAATAAAATTCATTGACTGAAAAAAACAATTGTTTATGCCATTTAATATTGCTTTATACTGATTACTCCTGAGTACAGTATACAGTATTTGTCCAAATTAACTAATTTAACACCTATTACAAATGTTAGGAATTGATGATAAGACTACAGAACTCGGGGTACTCTGATCTAGTGACTCACATTTGACTGAATAGCCCACATTGGTGTACAAATTGCACACAACTATAACCAGGACTTCGATATCTACAGAAATAGTCTTTCAAATTATTCTAATTGGAACTGGGTAAAATACAGATTTTTTTTTCAGGTAGGTTACAATCTGGGTAGAAACTGTATTTGCACTACTTATGAATAAAGAATAGACTGGAAGAAAAATGTTATCTTCTGAAACAAATTAGTCATACTATTTCACAGAAGAAAGACAATCAGCACTGATGTAATACCACATCCCTGTGCGGATTTCCTCACAGCAAGGTGTCTGTTTTTAAATGTTTTGCCTTTCAACATACGATTGTGCACAGCCTTCAGAATGTGAAAATCAGAAATAGATCAACATGATCCTTCCTTACTCTGTTGTTGTCTCTTACCTCAGATGGTCCAGGTGTCTGGATGTTCTGCCACTTGCTGAGGGGCTCTGCTATGACCTCCCACTGCCTCTCTGTCTTCTGTAACAGCCGAGCAAAGGTAGACTTCCCCACAGCTGTAGCCATACCAGACAGAACACATTTGCAGGTCAGTGCAGTACTTCAAGTGTTTGTTACAAGGAGAAACAATAAACTAAAACAAATTCTTCTATTTCAGTTTTTATGTAGAAAGTGCAGGGCATACCTAGACTGCTGTCTCAGTGAAGCATGAACTCCTAGAATTCTACAGATCGTTATACAAATATATATAACATTGATATACATTGCTTTTCATCATCTAGGCATCTGTAACAGATGAAACTGCTGCGCTGTTAGAAGTCCTTAGCACTTCTATACATAATACACTTCCATACCGATAATTCCATACATACAATTAAAACGTATAACTGGAAAACTATTACGTAAAAATAATAATTCCCTCTAAAACCTTTCAAATATGTCAGTGTTTGCAAGAAAAAGTCCAACACAAACACAATTTTCCTAATGACGCTGAAACGTCACAAAGCAAGGAAACGTATCTTACTCTAGAATAGGCTAACACAAAAGTCGATCACATTGTTTATAATATAATAATATAATATACGGTATTTAATTCATAATAATGAAATTACCAATATTTCCTTCAATTGATATCCTTTTAATCTGAGACCATGCGTTCGGTTGCTCCACGAGGCTTGTGCCCAGGTTACATCTGTGCAAACGTGAAGTCGTACGGGCACGTTTAACAGATGGATGGTACATTGCCTGGTACGGCGTTTCAACGACACCGAGTGCTTTGCCCCCTCTTGAAAAACTGAAAAAGCGACAGTATATCTTACTGGATAAATTCAGTGATATAAACACACACTCACGACGAATCTGTACTCTCATTTTTTTTCTAAAAAAGGCGAATAATGCCTTACTTTTTATAATATTACAATATAATAAGAGTCATCGAGAAAATCTTAACATTCAGACAGTTTTAAAATGAACTCCTGCATAAAATCCAACCCACGTTTATGAAAACGTTACATCACCGGGATTCAGGCTACTATCACCGGGACACCACAATATATGAAAAAAACACGAGATACTGAACTGTCACCGGATGTTTTTACCATTACTTCCGAGTGCCCTCTGCTGCGTAGCACGAGTAATTAAAGTAGCTAGAAGCTAGCGATTTCAAGCAGCGCGAATGACCCAGGTTCTCGGCGATATACGTTATCGTTAAGCAATAAACCCAATTGTTTAAAATTCTTTAAAGTTGCTTAAATAAGACAGAAAGAAGAAAACGTTTCACTGAAATTGAATAGCGTTAAAAACTATTCTGTGTCATTCTTATGCATTGGTACTGAGTGCTGAGTGTTACTTAGCGGTGATGGTCACATATTAATTCATAATTAGCGTACGCTTTCACGAAAAAAATGTATTCTATCACGTTTTTTCCCTTATAACAGTTCTATCATTGATGTTCAGTCGGAATGAAGATACCCCCGTAGAAATAAATACTTCATAAGCTTTACCAGTACCGTCTTTGCGGAAGAGAAGCTAATCATAATCCGTTGAGGTTTTTCGACAACTAGTGAAATTGGGAGTTATATTAGGGGGTCTTTCTTTCCTTAAGTAGAAAACACTTTCATACAGTGTATTGTCTTTCTACCTAGCTAATTTCCGCAGTCTCTGGCTTTTCTTAACAATCTGATTGCTGTTTCTACGCCTGTCTCCGAAAATATTTTATGCCCCAGGTTTCTGTGCAGTTTTGTTAACACTACTTTGTCGGAATTGCTTAGTTTCTAATGATGTAAAACTGGTAATAAAATATGCAGTTTTATGTACGTTTCTTCTTGCTTTCAAAATGTTACTTTATATTATACTTTAGAGATAAAATTCTTCAGACAAACATGTTGATATGCTTTAATGCCAATAAAATAGTGAACATTGTAATCCTGATGTTGAGATGTTCAGAAACTGATGGCCAGATTTACGTTAAGAAACCGTAACAGTTTTCATACTCGGTCGCTCCTGCTCTATTTCAGTGTTACTTCACATTGAAGAAACGACCAATCATACAGTTAATGATATAATACCCAATGATATGACTCAACAAAAATTTCAATGACTGAAAAACAAAATTCATCTAACTAGCTAGAGTTCCAGACTTGTCAGTTGAATGTGTAAGTGTAAAACTGTGAGGTTAGAATAGTTTATACATAATCTATGCCATATTCAGTTTTCCTGTGTAAAATCAAGTGGAGAAGTTAATGAGGGGTGTGCACATTGTGAGTAAGCTTTATGACTAATACTAATAATTACTACAAGAATAAAACATATTGTTATCTTCACTGTTTAAAGTTCCAAAGTTTCATTTATACTTGCAGCTAGGGATAAGTGATGGATACAGATATGCTTTGCTCCTCCAATTATACAATCAATCACTCCTGGACTAAGTATTGTGTATTATTTTGAGGGAAGGGTGGCATAATGGGATCTTTAATTTGGTGGATTTTAGGTAAAAACAGACTCACCAATGCAGCCATAAGGTACAAATAGTGTTCTTTTATTTACAGTGTGCAGTTACACTCCAAACAAAATGAAGCAAGAAAATAAAACAGAAGCCTAACTCTTCTTTGAGCTTCTAATTTCTTAAATCCTTACCTATGTAGACTTACATGTAAAGAATTTTAGTCCTGCGTTTATAAAAACCTTTAAACATACTTTAGTATGCTCTTAATAGGCAAACTATTTTGAATCAAGATGCAGGTGGGAAGGACAGCACTCAAACATGCCCCCAATGATTCTGTTTTTTTCCTTTTCTACATTGCAGCTTACATTTCAGGAAACATATGTGAATGAACTTGCTGCAGGTGCGATACCAATTCTACATTCTATTTGAATTTTATTTTAAGAGCTGAAATCATAGACATTTTCCTCAAAAAGTATTTAACTTCTTTAACCTGAGATTAGAAAATTGGGCTCAAGTGAAAACAGGAAGACACTGTGGTGTTGTAGGGCTGGGAACCACTACTCTGTAAATCATTAGATGCATATCCATAGGATGGATGATTTTCTACATTAATTTTGCATCCCTGGAAAAGAATATATGCATTTTTGCACTGTATTTGCAAAAGAAAAGATATTCACATTTTAAATAAATATAACCATTGTCATTCTCTAGCTCAAGTATATGTTCAAGGTTTGCACATCACAATATTTATCATTTTTCATTTTTACTTACAACTTAATTGCTTGGTGCAAATCTCTGGGAGTAGCATGAAGATGAAAATATATGTATATACCATTTATATAAAGGTACATACATGTATATCGTATACCATGGGGTAACTGTAAAGGTGGAGATGGGGTAGAGGAGGGATGTAGTGAGACAAATTTGAACAAGAGAAAAGATTGTCCTTATTACAATTGTTTCTAGAAGTGACATCATGGAGAATTACTAGGTACACTTGCAGAGGTAAGGGAAACTTTATTTGCTGTCCTCCTTCCCTAAACATTTCTTAAAATCTCCATTTAATTACTCTTACAACACAAAGTTAGAGATACACATCTATACCAATAGCACGCTGATATAAAGGTCTTGAAAGCTAGAGGTCAGCAGCATTTCACAATCACTGGAAAAGTAAACTGAAAAATAACATCATTAGTTATACAAAACTTGCATAGAATTCAGAATAAAATTATGTAAACTAGTTAAGATATCTAAGTAACATGAAGCGTTAACATTCAATAGAAGCATTAATATCGTAAAACAAATTTTTAATTTCACCGAGCTTGCTGCAGAATTATTTATAATTTTAACTTAAAATATGAATAAGCATTAAACATTTGCTCAAATGTATCGTAAAGAAAATTATATATTGTATGCAGTATACTGCCGATATACAGAAGTCAAACAGTTGTTATTTTCAGATTGTAATTTTATAACTGGGATACACATCTACAGACATTTACAGAGAAATTGAAGTATTAATGTCTGTATGTTGTACGCCAGGAAACAATATTAATTCAGTAAATTAGTCATTTCAACTTTAATACATGTCATGCATGTGTGTCCAGTGTGTATTACAGTATGAAATGTAAAATCCTTGGTTAAATATATAGGTATTTCATTAAATCAATCTGTAAGTGTATGTATTGTATATTGTATAAGTTTACTTTTATACAGAAAACTGGATTTTGAGCCAATACAATCTTTACCCATTGAGAATTCCCAATCTTTAAATGTTCTCAGCACCTAAGACAATTTTACTCCATCTTAATTTTTTTCTCCACAACCACTAGCACAGCACTAGTCGATGATACTTTCGTACGTATTTCCATTAGACTATTATAGCATGTACAATGGGCAAGAGTAATTCAGGGTCAGTACAATCTGAGGTATACCAAAAGCCTTGTTTGAAGTGATCTTTAGTGGCAAAACACTGCACTGTTTTCCACTTTAATAGATATTTTCATTGGGCAGATCTGTAGAGGACCAGGGTAGCCAGGAAAGAAGAAGGGAAACACCTTCTCGGCAAATGTGTCTTGAAAAGTGTAAATGGGCATTTTGTCACTGAGATCAAAGAATGACACAATACCACAATCATAGTCCAACTGCACTCTGATCTTCTTTGGGCTTCGCTTTGGACTAAGTTGTGTATCTGGTGATGTCATAGCAAAGTAGTTCCCACCCCACAGGCATATAGTCCAAAATCCTCTTCCTGGGCTGGGAATGATGAGTCCTTTCCTGTCAATGGATTCTTTGGCAACACCCAGAATCCAGTCAGTTTTGTCCCCTACCTCAACATCCCAATAATGTCTGCCTGAGGTGAACCCCTCAGATCCAAGCACACATACCCGGAGATCAAATCTCTCTGGGTTGTCTGGAATCTGCTTTCTCTCTTCAGTGTATCTCAAGCTGGTTAGATCTTCAGATAATGAGAGATAGGAGGCAGCTGTGTTGGGGTCCAGAATCACAGGAGCTTCAAGGAAAATAATGAAAAAAAATATTGACCCACCCATCAAAATGTTGACTGCAAAGATAAAAAAAACTCAGCTATTGTAATATTTTATCCTCAAAATATTTTTGAGCTAACTACCTATTACCCAGTGAAGAGCAAGAAACTAATGAGCTGTATTTGTAGAATTTTACATTGACCATAACATTCAATATGTTTCTGACTGTAGAGTAACTATGCACCGACAACCAGTTGCCATGAAAATGACAAAATCTTGGGTACTTGCGACTCGTCCTGTTAAACATCAAAGCTGGTGAAAATTGAGAAAGGAAAACACAAAAGGAAACAATATGCCCCACTTAGAACAGCACCTTTGTGCTATCAGAATAATAGAGGTTGGACTGTCAATTTCTGTCTGCACTGTTCACATAAAGACATTTCTAATCTGGCAAGACATGACTGATAAATACAGTCTGTCAATTATAGGCTGATATCTAGCAATGGCTGCCCTAGATAATTGCCTGATTATCCCCTGCCTTAAATGAACATTTGTGGGATAAGCTGGGACAACACGGGGCATCGAGGGCTCAGACCAGTGAACAGACACATCCGCAAACACTAGCTCTACAAGAAGACTCCCGAACAAACCAGCATCTGTAAACTGGTGCACAGCATGATTTGCAGATGTACAGCTGGCAATGCATCTGAAGGTGGCCACACAACTATTAGCCACTGACTTATTCAACCTTGTTGATGACAAATGAAATGTGGAAAAAGATTCCACAGCCAAAACATTGCATCTCTTTTCCTTTCAGCATGGACTAAAACTTTCCCTATTCCTTTACATATATTATGTCTGTTAAATAAAATATCACTGCTACAAAAAATATTTAGTCAGATTAACATTGTGAGTTTGTATTAGTTAGATGTAATGTCTCCCCGACATCAGTACTTACTATATTGAATAATTCCCAGCATCTTCTCCCAGACTTTGTACTTCAGAGATCCTAAGTGCTTGGCAACATCTATCAGCACTCCTGGAATTCCTTCTGGATCTTGAAGTGTGCACTGAGTCCTGTAATAATACTCAGGGATCAGTCCTGCACTCAATTTGTGTTCAATAATAGAAAAGATTAAATCAGACCAATGTTTACATACCTTCTCTTTGTGTTCTTGTAGTTCTGAGGAAAAAAAAAGACTAAGTTGTTATTCATATACTGTACATAGACCTTTGACATTTTGACATAGATGCTGGACATAAATAAAGTAATTTGTTTGAAACTATTGCCATCCTCATACAGACAGTTCAATTGTCCATTTCTATTACACCAAACAATCCCTTTCCATTATGTCTTGAAAAAGTAAAAATGAATATTAGTTAAACACATATAAAGCAATTAATGGAAGTTAAAACATTTCATGCTCACATGTAAAAATTAAAATGGTTAATTACAGATAGGCTGCTGCGGCTATAAAACACTCATATTGAAAGTAGAAAGCCAACATACTTTATCTTTAAATGCTAGCATTTGATATCAGCTGTAAAATGGTTTAATATTTAACTTCCAGTTTTTGTGCTTTGTTTATGTTGAGTAAGTAAACACTGTTCCTTCCTTTTCCTGTTTAAATGTATGGAGTTGTCTTTGTAATTGTAATTGTCTTTCTACAGGTTTTTAAGCCTTAAGGGAGTTTATATAGCTTGCTATCAGACTGTGCACACGTATTTTAAGGGTTAATGACAATGGTTTAAGCACCTTTTCAGACATCTTTCTGCTCTCCTATTGGGGTCATATACCAAACAGACATCAGCAATATAGTGTTCAATTGGCATTGGCAATCCCCAGTCACATTCTGAAGGTTTTACTAAAATATATTCAGTTGCATTTTCTTTTGAATGAATGAATTTCAATGATTATAATAACACTTTGAAGAGGAGGAGCTGCTCTGAACCTCAAGAGAGAAGGGAACCCATTTCTCTAAAGCTCCAGACAAGGAGGGCAGGCTATTGCTTTGCCCCGAGCTGAAGACTGAAGGTTCATGTGCTAGAGAATGGAAAGGTGGTACTGCCGAAGTCAGAGAGAATGAGGACCTTCTGTTTCCTAAGCCAGAGGAACCACTCAAACACTCAAAGGGGATGAATGTCTTCAAAACCCAAAACCCGAACAGAAGGAAAATGAAGGCAGGAGGTTGCTGCTGCCTCGGCCTGAAACCAAAGTCGGAGAGTATGATGGGGGAGTGCCACGGTCACTCCCAGTGAAGGTGGCTGATGCTTCTGCATAAACCCAATTGCCTACAGAAGAGGGTGCTAATAGAGGTGCCTGACTGGAAAGAGGAGCTGAGGACCCTCTTCTACTATTAGGAGGAACCACAGCAAAGTGTGAGCACAATCAGGGAGTGGAGTCTATAAATTATGTAAAAAAAGGATTGTTTACCAATGATGTAATAAAGTATTTGTTTTTAAGGCACAGACACCGTAAAATGGACTATATAATAATTTCAACAATATTAGTATTCGCTTTGATGAGATTAATATATCAAATACTAATAACATAACAACAATAATACACGACATCGATTCCATTTGTAATAGTGTATGTAATGTGTTAAGAGACAAAAAAATGAATTTCTCTCACTTCAGTTATAAATATATTCTTAAATATCTAATAGTTATATTACTTTTTGCCTATTTACAGTTGTTCTACAAATAAAAAAATATCAGTAAGTGCATTTAAAATAATATTTACTGTTTGACTAAAGGATATTATTGTTGAGTAATAAACAGTTTTTACCTGTAGGAATGATATATCTCCAGCTCCTGTCACCTGTTCTATGGCTCCGATTGTGTCTAAAAGGGATGATTTTGCTTTTGTAGTGTTCTCAATCTTCTTCTTCATCATTTGAGTCTTTTGCTCATATTCCTCCCTCAGTGCAGCTATCCTTACCGCTTCTTCATCTCTTAGGAATTGATGAAGTTTCTCAAATTCTTTCTTTATCTGCCTTTCTGTTTGACAAAACTGGGTCTAGATTGGAAGAAAAAAACACATTTTGAACATATTTGTCACATTTACACTCACTATTTTACTTTCTATCAACACAGCGTAGCAAGATTTACC
The DNA here is from genome assembly GCF_055471065.1 of Atractosteus spatula. Lineage (NCBI taxonomy): Eukaryota > Metazoa > Chordata > Actinopteri > Semionotiformes > Lepisosteidae > Atractosteus > Atractosteus spatula. The sequence continues at coordinate 15,908,915 of NC_142707.1, forward strand.
CTAATGTGTTCTTCTGTTTTCTCATACGTTTGTTTCATTTTATGAAAAGATTCCAGCTTCTCCTTCAAAGGATCCAGTGCAGTCTGGAGCTGATTCTGGAATTAAATTAAGAAATTAAATTAGAAACAAAAAGCACGAGACTGAAGGTAGAACAGGTAATCATCAGAGAAGTGGAATCACAGAAATGTGTGAAATAAAGAGTAATGGATACAACATTACTCTTATACATTACAACATTAATGGTTTCTTAATGTCTGGAGAGACACTGAAGATGGAAGAAGGGGAATGATGCATGGAGAAAATGTCTGACTGAATCTAGTTCTAGACTTTCAAACAATACAGATAAAGGTACGAAAACAGAGATGAAAGACCCGTTAAAGAAACCTAATAATAAGCTGTGTGCTTTTGAACTGCACAGGCAGATTGCAAAACAAAGAATTTATAACTTAAGGAAAGAAACTTGCAAGAATAACACAAACCTAATGAGAAGCAGAAAGAAAAAAAGTATCAGTACAGAACGGAGGAAAGGTGCTTAAAGATAGTCTGCTTGAAGCACATCTAATTTCCAATTTATATTACGAGAGTAAATTAAAAAGCTTAGAAGCTGTGCCTCAAAGGGTTTAATGCATGATGGTCAAATATAAAGATAAAAAAGCACTTCATAAAATTATCAAGAAAAGGATCAGTATCCAGTTAAAACTGAAAATAAAGAATTGCAAGCACCAGTAAAAAAGGACATTTGAAGGTAAAAGAAAGAGAACAATAGGAGTAATTAATCAGAAGAGTAGTCTGTTTTAAAAAGGTTATCAGTAACCTGGATGCTTGTCTGATGTGAGCAACTGTATCAGCATAGTTATTAATCTGACTAAGTTCTATTTAAAGACTGTTTAATTTCTGTGAAAGGCCATGTTGCTGCGAGCCTTATCTGGAATATGTGGCTTTTGATAATGGATAGATGTATTTTTTTGTCTTGGGTATTACAAACTGCACAATTTTACTCTGAATGGTACCTTTGTTTTACTTTTCTGTTGATAATGGATTGATTACTTTATAAGCCGAATGTTTGCGTATTAATGTTTAAAATTTTCACGACATGACGGCTATGCTTAGAAGAATCTCACCAGTATAGGCCTGCACAAACATTCTATTTATAAGAAGGACAAAGGAAAAAATTCACAGAAGCACAATACAGGTGTTATCTGGTATGAATTATCTAAAAGGAACCTGTTAAATTTAAGTGTCTCATCTGCTTTGTCATCCTCTTCATTTCAGAAACTCAATAGCAGTATCTCACAAATGTGGAACAAAAAAATAACAAGACAGTGCACCTCTCTCCACTGCCTGTCTGAAATTATTTTTATTGGCTTAACTTTATGAAGCAAACACAATACAAAAAGAAGTGTTCTATGATTTTGTTAAAGAACGTTAGGGATTTTACATCACACAAGAAGATTTTGTATTGCATAACCTCGAAAAACAGTTTCTTTGTCTTATAAATAATTTTGATTGAAACCCTTGTGAATTTTTGATGGATAACAATGAGAATTTCATGTCTGTCTGAAATCAAGAATTCTCAGGTGGTGTAAAAATAATAAGGAATATAATCTCCTATCACAGACACCAACATATTCATTTAGAGATTTTTAGAAATAATTTATTTGCAATACTTAGACATGAAAGCAGAGGTTAAAAAAGTAACCTTTGCCTCAGAATATAGTTCTGTTTTAATTACCAGCTTCAATTATTTTCAAGTACAAGCTAAAGACAATCATACATATCATACATCATTATTTAAAAAAAATGCTTTCAAACCTTATAAATCTGAGCTGCTTCCTGCAGTGGGCGTAATGTGTGATTTTCATGATTTATAGAAGTCTGACAAACAGCACAAAGAAGCTCTTGATCATCCATGCAGAAGAGCTTTAATTTTTCCTGGTGAAGACAGCACAGAACTTCTGCCCTTGCTGGAAGTCTTGAGTATTTCTCCTTTAAGAAGGTTTTGGTAATATTCTTTAAAGCCAAGTTGGTAGGAGGCCGGAATTTAGAAGACCTTCTCCTGCAAACCGGACAATCCTGAGAGCACCTCTCTTCCCAGAACAGCTCTAGACATGCTTTACAGAAACTGTGACTACATGTCAGTAGAACAGGATCCTTGAATATGTCAAAGCACACAGGACAGGAGAGCTCCTCTTCCAGGAGATATGATCTTGTTGACATTTCTTAACACTCTGTGTTGATCTCAGTTATTGCTCCTTGGCAAAGTATGAGACTGTTTTGGTTTCATTCACTGCTTTTATACCCATGGGTGAAAAACAAACAAACCTTGAAATAGTAGGTGTGACTGTTTGTTAAGCTTCACACTTTGATGTTGCTCATTTGCATTCAGGTGTATTATTATGTACATACAATAAATGTCAAACACCTATAATTATTCAAATAATAAAAAAATCCACCTTTTCTCTTCCTGTCTGACACATACAACAAAGGTTCAGAACTTAATTTTGTTGTGTTGGTAACATCCAACAACAACTGTTTTGGAATGAAATACATAATACATGGTGTTTTCAGTGAAATGTAAAGTTAATAATAAACCAAATTCTTTGCAACAAACTGAAAAGGCAATAGACACATATTTAGGACATTGTTTAGGACTAGTACAGAAAGCTGGCAAATGAAATATAATATTGACAAAAGCAAAAGCAGTGCTGGCTTGTGTGATGTTAATTAGTGCCTTCCCATACTCTTCCCACTGGCCCTTGATCTGACAGCAAATTTTGCAACCCCATTATTTCTGGGTGTGGGGCTAAGCCATTGAACCTTCAGGACATTTTAAACAAAATAAGGCTGGCAGTGTCCTTCTAAAATGTCTAAACATCATTGAATCACTGACAAACTGAAAGAGATACATGAAAGAGACATGAAAGAGATACAAATGTCACACCAGCAAGAATCTTTAAGTCCTCATTCAGGTCAATGCAGGGGCACTATTTATTGTCCACTCTTGGTGCAGTGTAAAATGACATGGGGAGTAATTACTGTAAGGAGTCAGATGCCAATCTTTTAGCAGGATTGAAACTTTTCCCACTCCATCCTGTACATATTAGTACACACACAAAATACAGGCAAACCAGTTTCAGTGTCTCAAAGGATTTGGTGTGTGACTACAACAGTATGATTTATGATAAAGGTTAACAATAAAAGCTTAAAGGTTAACAGTATTATATTCTTTAGTTATTTAATATGTTTGTAAACACTGAAGCCAGCTTTGCTTAAACTATCACACATGCACAAAAATATACTCTTTTGTCTGTTTACTACTGTTCAAAAGTACTCTCAGCCAAAGTGTAGATCAACAAACAAAGCTACATACAGGCAACTACCAAACTGAAGGAAACACTTGAGAAAATTAGGGATACAAAGTATATCAAAAGCAGGTGCTTGCACACAGGTGTGGTCTCTGAGTTAATTAAGCAATTAACATCCCATCATGCTTCGGGTCATGTATAAAAACACTGGGCAGACCCAGTTGTCCATTATTTTGGCTACCATCGCTAGAAGACGAGATCTCAGTGACTTTGAGAGAGGGGTGATTGTTAGGGCACGTTTGGCAGGAGCCTTAGTGATGAAGACTGCACAATGTGCTGATGTTTCATGAGGAACAGAGGCTAAGGTGATGCTGACATAGAAAACTGAGGGAAAGACATCATTATCTAGGGGCAACTATGGATGAAAGCACATACTCTTCGACTGCGATGCTTGTGCATTGAATCAAGATGCAAGGCAAAACAGACATGTAAAGCACAGCCAGGCAGTTTCATCAACTACAGTCCACAGAGAGGGATACTACAACTATGTAGCAGAACATAAACCCCTTATAACACTTAAAAACGCAGTTTTGCGAGTACACTTGTGCAAACAACACAGGCAGTGGTCTACTGAGCATTGGTCAGAGGAGTCAGCGTTCAACCTGTTCTCAACAAGCAGATGAGTACATGCGTGACACATGCCAAAAGAACCCGAGTGCTTGTTTCCCACACTGAAGGGTTCTTGAAACTCTGTTATGATGTGAGATGCATTTTCCTGGCATGGGTTAAGTTTACTCAACCCCTTAGAGGGCAAGGTAAATGCCAACAAATACAAAACCATTCTGAGTGATCATGTCCATCCTGTGGTGAAGCATTTCTCTCCTGATGGGAGTGGAATCTTCCAGGATGACAATGTTCCTGTCCACAGGGCACGAGTGGTCACAGAACTATCCGTGGTTGTCCCAGTCACTAGATCTCAACCCAGTTTAATAATGATAGATTCCAGAGTGGCACCTAAGACAGCTTTTTCCACCACTGCCATCAACAAAACACCTACTGTCTTGTTGAAAATGATGTCACATCCCTTCAATGGAGTTCCTGACTCTTGTAGAATCTACAGTATGCCAAAGCACACTGAAGCTGTTCTGGTGGCCCAAACCCTCATTAAGACACTTTATATTGGTGTTTCCTTTAGTTTGGCAGTTACCTGTAGATCTCTGTATTGTTTTATTTAACTAGTACACAACAGTTCAGGACATTCCAGGCCAAATCTTCAAATAATTATATATCCTTAATATGAAGACAAGAGTAAAGAATGTTCTATATAAAAAGATGGAGAAACATTAATGTATTTGTCCCTCTTCTTTTGAACCACACCACATGGAGTATAATAAAAAAAGTGTCTGGAAATATAGACAAATCTAAGACAACAGCTGATTGAAAAACAAAGAGCCCAGAGTTTATTGTATATTTTAAGTCGATACCTGTTCCTGTTTTATGAGAAACAGGTATCAGTTTCCGCTAACATATTTACATACTCAGGATTCCAAATATACTTACATTTCCCAGGAAAAAAAAATCAAGACATTCATTAACCCTTTGCAGATCTCACAGGTTTTACTGTTAAGGATTTGGACATCAATTTGAAAACAAACCCCATATAAAGGGTTAAAATACAACTATACAGAATCACACCTTAGTTCAAAGTCCCCATGTTTTACAACACATAAAACACAACACATTATCCAGTTAACTTTTTCCAGTTAAGCCTTTGGTTTTACAGAACGTCTGAGAGTCTTTATGAGGTTCTCAGTAATTAGAACACTGCACTCTCTGGAAATTTTGCATGTTGTTTTAATAAATTTGTATGATAAAAAGGTTAATCATTCTCTTGTCTTATTATTGGCAATCTTTGTCAAAAGCAACACAGACAAATGAAACGGGAAACAAGTGTTTCCTAAAATACTATATCTGAACTGTTGGTTCTTATTTTTCAAATAAAATAATTAACCTGTTTGTCTATATTTAGGAAAACAAATAAAGATAAAATCTTTTATTTATCTGTATGTGCACTTCTTCCACACCCCTGGATACCTCATAAGCTTGTTTGATTACTTGTTGTAGCACCTTTTTGTATCTTCAGAGCTCTGTAATTTTTAGTATAATGTTTAAAATAACATTTTACATGGCAGTGTCAAAAATTCTCCTTGAATAGTGTTTCACCAGAATATCATCTGTCCCTCCAATTAAAGTAAAAGGCATTTATTTAAAATGCAAGTTAATTTGGTTTATAGTTGCTGTCATATGCATCTTTCACAAATATTTCTCACACATAGGCACACATTTGCCAGTACTAAACACAAAAAGAACTACACTATATTCACTTATCTCACCTGTAGCTCTTGGATAACATTTGTTTATGAAACAAAGTGGTATTCTTTGATCTTCAAGGAGATTGTACATGAACAAGATAATTGTTTCATTTTCATAATTTCATAATAAATTTACTTTTAATTTCAAACAATAGCAAACAAAATTTTAATGAAATTGTGATGTTGTTTTCCTTTTGTCTAGTTAAAAATTATATTTCTTCTATCTCTTTTTACTACCTTCGAACATAATGGTAAATCATAACTTACAAAACACATTGGAAGATTTACAATTAGGGGAAACTTTTATATGTTATGGTAGAACTGTTCACTTAGCTTCTTACGGATGATGCAGTGAGGGGTGAATGCTGAAATGTAGTTTATGTAATTATGAATACCACATGTGTCTGTATTATAGACTACAACTCTTCCCAATTTTTCCCATTGATCTAGATTTTGCTACAGTTAGTTAGAAACCTATTCAAGTTCACAGATTATATCAAACTAGGGGAATGAGCAAACAGTGTAGAAACTATAAGAGAAATTCAAAACGTATGTTAAATTCACATGCATATACATGGTAGATAGCATTTCATGTAGACAGACACAAGGTGTTTTATAAGCCAGCAGCCATGTCACCCTGCAACTTACAATTGGCAGCCCACTGAAGCTAAGCAGGTGTGAGCTTGGTCAGTACCTGGATGGGAGACCTCGTGGGAAAAACTAAGGTTGCTGCTGGAAGAGGTGTTAGTGAGGCCAGCAGGGGGCACTCACCCTGTAGTCCATGTGGGTCCTAATGCCCCAGTACAGTGATGGGGACACTATAATGTAAGATGGATGAGACGTATGAGGAACATAAGATGTTTCTCGAAAAGAGTAGGGGTGTAACCCCGGCATCCTGGCCAAATTTCCTATGTCTCCTAATAATCCCCCTCTATGAATTGGCTACATTACTTTGTTCTCCTCCCTCCCCCCCCCCCCCTTCCACACACTCTGACGGCAGGCGGAGCGACACGCTGGTTGGAGAATTCTCGGTCGCATTTAATGGCAACATTAGCATTTAATGCCGACAAGCACAAGCATCCCTGCTGATGTGGGATTAACGCTAGGATGAGAGAGAGAGACAAGGTGTTTCATGTAGGTGGTCAAAATATCCAAAATACAAACTGTGAAAAGGGAAACAACATTGAAACAATACAATACAAATTAAATGTTAGGACATCAATATATAGAGTGTAGAATTTAAATTAAGTAATGCTACATGTTAAAATTGTGCCATGCAGTATTAAGACTTTATTTACAATACTGTGCATAATTGTGGCCAAGAAGATATAAAATTATATTGCTTCCCAGGAAATTGCTTATCTGGAAACAAGTGCTGGACTGCCTTCTGGTGAAAAGCAACAACATAAAGGTTCCAGGTTCAAAGGTTCAAATGTCCTAAAATGACATTGACAGGGTAAACATCGTTTACATAGTTTTTAATAAAAAAGACAATGAAGGGACCTTATTGAATAAGCCACCCACTGGGTTTCTTCATAATTGACTTCACAAACAAGAGAACATAAGTGGAAAATATGAGGAAATGTATTTAAAGCTGATAATCAGGAGGCACTCCTTCACTCAAAAGATTGTGGCAGTATGAATAAAGTTGCCCAAACATGTTGTTGAAGCTGACACCCTGGCTTCTTTCACAAAATTGTTGGATGAAAATCCTTAGATCAATTATCTACTGAAAACCCTCAATATTTATATTTAAATATACAGTATACAAATTAAAGCATAGAGGCATATTTAAGTCATTTACAGAAATGCTTACAATTTGCTTGGAAACTGACCATCTTCTGCCCCTCGTTTGTACAGTATTTCCAGTTAGATATAATTGAAGTGAAAGCTTAACATAATAGACTGCATGTAAGATATTTTTTATCGTAATCTAAATCTTTTGGAAGAAATAAGCTGTTTCCAATACTGGTCCCGAGGCACTTAAAATGTGTATTGAGAAAACTCCATCTCATTTACCACAGACATAACCTGAACATATTAAAAGACTGGTTAAAAAGGTAGAGCAATGCTCCACAGAAAACCAATAAAGTTATGGGTCTGATTAATAGATTTACTATTTTTTAACAATCTTCTTATAAGCAAAAACTATGTAATCTGAGAAGACATTGAGAGCTGTTCAGAAGAGCATTAAGTAATGTGTGATAAAATTATTTCCAATGGAGCCTTCCTGTTTTGAGGGGTCATATCAAGCAGAATCTTTAAATGACTTTGATTTCTTTTTACCCTATCTGACATCTGTACATATTACAGGAATTTGAGATAAGCTTCAGGTTAACACACTCGAACATCAAAGGTACTTTGACTAGGTATTTTCTAGAGCTTATAATTTCAGCATGGGCACAATGTGGTGAAAAAGTAAGTAACACTCAAGATCTTCTGGTTTAACATATTGTTTGGAAGTGGCTGTTCACGTGTCCCAAGAATCTAGGGAAAATGGAAAAACATCTCGTTAGTGTCAACATTGGTAGTTCTCTGGAACTTCAAAGCAGGAAAGAAAATGTTTTTTTCACTTTCAGTTCAGTAATTGTACTGGGTGTAAGATATTAAGAGATTAAAGCAGTCCTCTGGTTCTGAGTAAATGATTAAGAGTCATCAACAGTTGAGGTGAAGAGAAAGTGCCAAGCAGGAAGTCCTTGGTCTGATCAGCCTTAAAGACCAGATTTGAGCTAAGTATTTGAAACTTATTAAGACAGTTTGCCATTCTGTTGTGTTTAGGAAACTCTGATGTCCTCAATAGAGAATCCCTAGGTTAAACATGGTCTCTCCTGGTTAGTGGACACATTTAAAGAATAGGGGGTAGGTTCCTGTTCACTTTATAGCATCCAGTTTTATATATAGAGAGATTTAACTCAAGGTAACTCGGTAACTTGGATATATCCTTGCAAAATATTTGCGATTTTGGGGTTTAATGGATCAACCCATTTGGCTTATTTTCTATAATTCTCTTTTGGTAACTCCAATCTGTAACAATATTAAGACATATTTTACTTTCACCTAGTCCTCATCAAGTTCTAACAGTATATAAAACTTTCCTCATTTGACAAGTAACACACAAAAATTCTGCTTTTTTAATGGAAAAAAATCAGGCAGCATTGTTACAGCTTCCTAGTTCACCAGGCTGCCCTAAGTCTTCATGCCTGCTGCAGGTTCATGCCTGCCCTCTCCAGTGTGCTTTGTGCCTGTCAGAGAAAGGCCTCTATGTCGTTTCACTATTGCTATCTCTTAACGTGCTGTTTCTGTGGCACAGCCTAGTCCTTGTGTTTCTCATTCTGCCAATGATCTCATTATGGTGTAATCATATCTCTGCATCTTCTAGCACTTTTGCTTCTGAGTATTGCATTCTGGTTTTCACTTGAAATCCCACAAAACTCACTTTCTCATCTTTTCTTGCCTTTATGCACAATGTTTTCTTCCCTCGAAATGGACTTTAGGAGTAGCTGCAGTACGAGCCAATAGTTGAGAATCTCTTCTGTACATTCAGTTATCATGATAGGTACTTACTGACTGCACTTTCTAAACTCTCTGTTGAGCTTATATTTAATGTAATAGCAGTAGTCACAATGGGCAACACACAGTTCTGATATCAAAACTTGAATTTCTTGGTAACCCATTCTTGTCCATTCTTCCAGGTATGCTCAGCCACCTCCTTGATAAATTCAGTATATTTCAAGGCCTTGTTAAAGAAGTTCTCTAGGCTTTTTATCAGTTTCTCTAAAGTTATTGGAATCAGGTTTCAGTGCTGAAGTTGAATTGTTTTGGTGCTTAATTGCTTTTCCTGTGATGTAGAATAAAAACACAAAAACTGTTCATAACAAATATACAATATGCATCTGATGTTTTACCCATATTAGTTGCTATCATTATCCAATTACCTTTATGTTCTTGGAAAGTATTATTATCTTCTCACAAATCTTTGTGTAAGGGAGTGTCTCCTATTCTCAGTCTCAAATGCACTCAGACTTACTGTAGATCTCACTTCTGTCCTGTTGTGCACTTCACTGTTTCTCCTGATGAAGTTCATTAAGTTGATATTTTCAGTACTTTTGAGGATTTGAACTTCAAGTCCCTTCGTAGTCATTATTCCCGAATGAAAAGGTTCAGTTCAGTTTATCCTGTTAATACATATTAGTCTTTCAAGCTTAGGGAAGCTTAGGGAAGCTTTGGTGACTCTTTGGGCTATTTTTGACTTGCTGTAACAATTACGATTTGTCTAGTGCCTCTCACCTTAAAGTGATGTCAGTGAAAGTAAAGGGTGCAAAATATTGTAATAAATCTCTGTGCTGTTGTCCAAATAAATTAATGTAAGTAAAATTAAAGATTATCTTCAAAGTTATTCTTCACACCAGCTTGCATGGGAAGCAGATTTATAAAAGTCTTTATAATCAAACACCCTAGGCTCGTCAGGAATTATAAAGCATAGTGCTGTGGCTTCTTTGTTTCTTGGCACAGAGTAGTAAATATGCGGGTAATATGAAATATTATAATATGAAAGTAAAATATTTATAAAACAAAGACATATAGTCAGCAGGTGGTCACCTCACCATTCCTTAGTCTAACCATGACTCATATCAAACTGAGTGGTAATCAGAATGTTCAATGGCAATAAATATCCTATAAAGGTATCCTTAATACATCATCACACATAAATAAAGTTTTTCCATAAGTAGTTCTCAAGCTGAAATGAATTGTTGCATAGTTCAGTTGATGAAGTGTTATCATTAAATAGTGGACACTTTGTGAAGTCAAAATTCTTTGCACAAGAAATAAAGAAATGTGTAACACTTGGGGAAAAAGTGAAAACAAAACAATTCTGTATTTTAATGTAACTTACGTTTTTCACTTTTTAGCCTACACATAATTGGAACTGCAATGATTGGATCTAGCACAGTAATATTACTTCTGCCAGCTTGTGGAATGACCTTCCTTCAAGTACGTATAGCTCAAGGTCCACAAGTTTCAATGAACTATGTTCCTATTGTGATTTGATTTTGATTATGAAGTAAAATGTTAATATGTTCAGCTTTTCTCTTTTTTTTATTTTGAAAACCAAATGGCATCCCCAGATACACATCGAATTTAGACCAGAGAGAAGCATACAGTCATTAACAGCTAGCGTACTGCCGGTTAAGTAATAGTACAGTACAACAAAATTATAATATAAATATACAGCAGACCAATACAAGTGATATTTTACCCTATTACACTTCTAGCAACCTCATGTGTTTTGCTCAGAAATTTACACAGTACACAAGACCACACATATAAACAGTACCATTGCACAGTCTGGATGAAATGAAGCTTCTACCACCGGTCAGGCTATACGAAGGCCTACATAATGCTTCATGAAACCCAATGTTAAATATATACGTAGTATGTGTAAAAATGCACTTGCAGTTACTAAGTTGTTTGCCCACAGAAACCAACACAAAGTAAGCAATGGCCTTTAAACCTTTAATCTCTCTTGAACTAAAATGAACTAAAATGCATACAGTAATTCAAATCATACGTGTATAGAATGGTACATCTATTAAGCTGAGTTAATAAAGGTATTTTTGTGGAATTTACCGAACTTTGAGGAAATCTTCACCTGGGCCATATGTTTTGTACCCCTGATTTATATATACAGTGGCTTGTAAAAATATTGTCCCACTTTCAATTATGTCCAATTTTGTTGATTTTCAAATTATATATTAACACATTTTACTGTGACTCACACCAGGAGTAAGTGGTAAGAACATGGGTGGATCAATATACACTTTTTTAGTCAATATTGTAATCAAAACTTCAGAGCTCTGACTTCAATATATTGCAACTTCTTTGGCTAGGCACCACTGGTAGGGGAATTGTAGTCACATGATTGACTAGGAACAAAATTGATTCCTGTAACAAACTCAGCCACTGACTGGTTGAGCAGCTTGGGAGGCAATCTAACAATGAAAATTCCACTTTTTTGCATGGACAGTGTAAAATGCAGGCAAGGATTAACTCAAGGGAAAACAGCATTTCTGAAAATTTTATCTTTGTGGATGAGGCGTATATGTTAGGCAGTACACCAACAAGTCATCTTTGCTAATTTTTACCTGATTCAGGCAAACAAGGTATTTTCTTTTCTCTGGACAAGTAAAGTAAAGGTTGAGTGCAGCTACTGACACTGAGGAAGGACAATGCTATAGGCTGGATGTAGCATTTAAAAACAACAGGAGTGTAGTAATCCTGAAATGGAAAAAGCACTACTGGTGGAAGATAATTAAACATGATGATAGCTAAAATGCAGAGAACCATCTTGAAGGCCTTCTTCTTCACTGGGTGCATTTCATCTCTTCCTGGCCCACACTGTGTCAGAGCCCGAAGGATTGAGATATTACAGAAAACCAAGAAAATAAAGGCACTCAGAATCTCTGTTGTGAAAATCCTTTCAAAATTCTCAGTCCTGATGAAAACCTTGGCAATGGAAAAGATCAGAACAATGACCCACAACAGTATGATGCAAACTATTTTATATTTCCGGTCTTTGAATCGTGTAAAAGTGATGGGATGCAGCACAGCCATGTATCGATCTAAACACATACAACACAGAAGTAAGGGACCCCCTATGTCTTTTAAGCCGTAACAAAATAGCTGAATATACCAGATGTTTTCTTTATTAAATAAAAACACGTTAAGCAAGTCAAGGAGGACCAGAACACTAAAGAAGGCATCCAGCACTGCAAGATTGAAAATGAAGATGTCCGTCGTGGAAGAGTCACCAGTGTTACTCAGTAAAATCTGAAGCACCATCACATTTATGGGTAAACCCAGCACGAAATTCAGAATTTCAACACTTATGCCGTAGAGGATTCCAGCTTTCCACTCTTCACATTCTCCAAGAGCATTCCATGGCTTCTGTGTCATGCTGGCCATGCTGAGGTTGTTAAAAAGCGTTGTGGAAGACGTATCCATTATGATATATAAGAGACTGAAGGAATCTGCTGCTGATCAAGGCATATATCGTCCTGTATGGGGAATAATAATCAAATACATTTTAAGATATTGATCCAACTACAGTATCAGAAATGTCAACTGACATTCACTTACTGTATGCATCCACTTGATAATATTATGGTATAGTCTTATGCTGATTCTACAGAATGTAATACTACAATACTCACAGGAAATCTTCATATATATTATGTGAAAAATATGAAATGTAATTGAAATTGAGGTTTCATATTTCTGGCATGGATCCACAAACTATACATATTCACTTAATACCACATTAAAAAGTATTACAATAGTGACAGAGTTCAAGCATTGAGTGGAATAGTTTCAAAAAGAGATGAATCAACAGTTGCTCCCCTTTAAAAATGAAACATACTATCTATCATGTTTAGGTTGTATTGCTTGTTAAAGACATTTGAATTTTTTTATTTATAAAATGTTGGTCTGTTCAGAGAACAGCTACTGAAATTACAATACAGATTTTCTACTCTCAGCAGTGAAACACAAGAATGGATCTAAAGCTGTCTCAGTAATTAGCTGTTTCAAAGAAGCAGAAATCCTGTATTGTTCTGATCAGCTAAAGTTTAAAATGAAACTGAAAAAGCCCTGAACAGTGTTAAATACATGGAAATACTAAATTTCTTACAGACACCATGGAATTATGTTTAAAGTGCAAAAAAGCAATAGTGAAAATGCTACATTTCTTAGTATTTATAATACGCCACTTATAGCCCAGTATAAAGTGACTCGTTTGGTCAAACATAATAAATATTGAGGAGATGATTGAGGAGAGGCATGATTTAAATAAGTTTGTTTTATTAACTTTAATCACCTGGCTGAGAAAATTACAAGCTTAATGTAATGAAGAGGTCACCAGAAACTTCAAAATGATAGAGTGGGACCCCATAACATTGATGTATAACTGTTGAGTTAAGGTGTTTAATCACATTATGAATAAGGACCGTTCATGTAGTTAGCAGATTACATGAAAATAGGGGTTTGAAAAGATCTGATAGAAGTCTTAGTAATACCCCACAGGAAACATCATACCTACTGTTTTGTTTATGTCAGGTCATCACAGAATGTAGAATGGTGAACATTAAGGCTTCAAAGAAATATCAACATATTGAATTTGGAATATAGAAAAATAAATTAAATCAATTAAAACAATGCAAAAGTATTTACTCCCTAGTGTTACATATTCAATAATACTGTAATTGAAGGTGCTGCTCTAGAAAACTTGCAATTATTGGACACTGAATATATTATGCAATTGTGCCATGCAAGTGCTCAGAAATTGCTTTGAAACTTTTACTTCTCTCTGCAAATTTCAAAATTCACACAGATCTAATGAGAAGGACTGTGAATGTTCTCAGACTTTTATCTTAAGGAGTCTCTGGATATGTGTTTACTGAAACATTTTAAAATTTGGACAATAAATGCTTATTATTTATGAATACTGTACTGTTACAGATTGTACAAAGAATAATAAGGAACGGTTTATTTCATGCTGAAAAGAAAAGAAAAGAGACACAACATTTTAGCTGTGGAGCCTTCTTCAGGTGTGTCAGCCAAAATGTTATGTCTCTTTTCTTTTCAGCATTGTATAAACCTTAACCTGTTTGTTTGCAGCCTACACATGCTGACGCAGCTCCCTACTCGAACTTCTAAAAAAAATACCTCAGTAAAAAACAAATTATTTTGGGTAGGCACACTTGTCTTACCAGAGTAACTTGAAGTTCTTTCTTCAGGTAGATTTAATTAGCTTTTGTGACAGTGATCCTTTTCCCCTTATCAATACACGATATTCTTCTAGAATAATTTTTTATAAATGTGGATTAGCAATTTTGGGGCATAGCTATATAAAATAAGCTACACCCTCCTCTTTTACAAAAACTATAGGAATGGTTTATAACTATCCAATCAGTAGATACAGGAATGTCAGCTGCTGTTCTAGAATAGAGGCTCAGCTATTTAAATGGAAGCTCATGGTGAAATTTAAACCAGGAAGCAGAACTAGATTTTGTGTTTAAAATGTATTCAGCAGGTGATAAAGTTATTTAATAATTAATTAATTATTTTGTTTTCTTTCTGTTGATTTACACTGATTTACACTATTTTGTAACAATCCCAATCACTCCTTTTCCCACTAACCCCAGGTGTGGATCCTAAATCTGAATTTAGGCTCAAGGTTGTTTATTATTGTCTCTGACTTAACTTATTTCTGGTACCTCCATCCAAAACTAGTTTCATTACTTCCTAAATTGTTTCTCTCTCCACACGTTTTAATACAAGGTTCTTCACATACTGTACTTTTCAGAATTTGTAATCTGAATAAACAAAACAGTACAAAAATCCACAACCCCACTTTTGTTTCTTTATCTTTTCTGTTGGAGTATTTTCCACTCACCATCCCCAAGTAATGGGAAATTTGGGAGATTAATGCCAAGGTGGAGCGTGGAAAGCCAAAATTTGTAAATAAATGGAGTTAAAATAATTGATCATAGAGATATGGGAAGGACTTTCTCATCTTTTTCTCAGCTCCTTATACACATTCACACATGCTCTTTCTTTTGTCCAATTATATTCCTATATTCTTTAATAAATCAGGTACACATGCCATTTTTACCTAACTTTAACATTTGATCACCAGTTCATGTTTTTGCAGTATGCAAATTGTTCTTCTTAAATACTATCAAATGCTCTACACTTTTGCTTGTGGAAGGCATTCATTTACAGATCCATATCTGATATTATCCACAACTTTGCAGTTTTTCTTCAAGTAATTATAGTTTACAGAAAGTAATATCTAATACATTAATTATGTATTTTAATATACTAGAAAATAGATTCTCACAATGTTTCAGTGCTATGTTTGAATATATACTGTAGTTTGTACTACACCTAAGAAAAATGGCCGGAATAATTGCCTTCAGAGAATGTATTTTTTAAAAAGCCCTTATTAATGTGGATTTAGGTCTAAATCCAGACAATATGTGATTTCAAGTGACATCATAATGGCTGTTTTGAAAACTATTATCTTGAGTCGTCAGACCCAGCTTTATTTCTAGGCTGTTGTTGGCAGAAAACAAAAATAACCGCAAACGGCAGATGTTTTTTACATTAACACAAGTTATAAACTTATATCATTCTTCTTAAGGCGTTATTCTCACATCCAAGAAGCAAAGAAAATTAAAATATTTTTAGTATACACTTTTAAAGTCTGTAGTAGGGCCAAGCATAACTGTCTCATCCTCTGGAACAAGACATTGTGCATGTGTATGTTTTCGACAAACTAAGTGTACAGTATGTGTTAAAATAAAATAGAAAATGTTAATGTCATACACAAAGGTACTCTCTTCTGTACAGAATAAGAATGTAGCTGAGAATCATTATTGTTTTCTGAATTGTCCATATGATGTGATCATAAAATTCAAGTTTTCTTTAAAAGTCAAATATAGTTTACACATCATCTTAGGGGACAATTGTTCAACATTTCAGTTCATACTGCATCTTTGTCATTTGATTTATAGATTAAAGTGAATGTCTTGGGTATCAATACCCTTTTTAGACACATACCAACATTGCCATCTAGTGTGATTATATGGTG
Organism: Atractosteus spatula; assembly: GCF_055471065.1. Lineage (NCBI taxonomy): Eukaryota > Metazoa > Chordata > Actinopteri > Semionotiformes > Lepisosteidae > Atractosteus > Atractosteus spatula. Next base: position 15,925,243 of record NC_142707.1, read on the forward strand.
ATGTTTCAAAGATTGAACAATATTGAATATGACTAATATCTTCTAGCTCCATGTTTTAAATATGTAATAGAATTTCTTAAACATAATATATTTTGAAGACAGTAAAGTGCAAGTCATCTTCTTTTTACTAAATTGAGAAAAATTGCTTTGTATTGATCAAGATTACTAAAATAAATGCAGTCCTGCTGTTTAGTTAAAAAATCCAACTCCAGATATTTAATATTTTGAATAAACTTTAAGTGGAAGAGAAACTGTAAAAAGATCTGTGTAGTGATTGAAACAGTCTGAACAAGCCAGCAGATCCATTACATGCATCAATTGATGGAACTAAAATATTCCAACTCTTGTTAAAGACTAAGAATTTTAATATCATACTAAGTGGAAGAGTGGAACACATGGGAAAATTCCAGAATGTTCTTACATCATTTATAGCACTTGGTAGGATGTGATGTTAAAACAAATGTCTTACACATGTCATGTTACAGTATATGCGCACATCCATATAAAGCATTATTCATATAATTATAACTTCTTATTGAAGCCATTATAAAGCAACACTCAAATAAAGCAATACTGAAATATATCTTTCATTGAAATTAATACAATTCGTAAGTATCATCATTTAGGGATACTCCCAAAATATTGTAAATAACAGAAAATTAGTAACTGAATTAAGTACTACTGTACAGTTAAAATGGTAGCAATAAAAAGTATTAATGCATTGTTGCATATGTGAAAAACTTAACAAGAAGAAATGCATTTCATTACAGCAACCTTCCATTATACTAATCAAAATGTTAGAGCACTATTTCATTTCTGAATAAACTCAGTAACAATTATTTCTTCTAATAAAATTAATATTTTACATTAAAAAAAATTAATTCTGACCTGCCTTAACACGTGGAAGATGTTGTTCATTCAAGTTCATTGCCTGAAAAACGTAGTGGCCACCACACTGAGATTCAACTTTATTGCAATGGTTTTCTGGAAATGAGGGTCATTTTTGCTTGTTCTATTGCTGATTGCAAATATGTCTTTATTCTCACGAAGGCTTGTAAAAGATCTTTCTGATGTGCAGAAAGAGGTGACAGGCACCGTAAGTATTAATTTGATCAGCTTTGTCAGTTCTGTTAGCAGTTGTCACTGGTAGTCTTGCTTCCTGCCACAAGAGACCTTCATAGCATCCTGTACAGATGAAAGGAACATACTGTATCACGGTGTAATTACAGTCTCATTTTATCAATGTCACTTTTATGAATCTGAAATATTCTCAGTCACCTTTCCAAATTACAAATTGTTCATTTTCTCTAATGTCAGTGAACACTGAAAAACCAGATCAATTGTGCAGAGAATTATACATATAATCTATTAATTCATAATATCTCTTTTTGAACAGTTCTTCAGGGGATTGAAATGTGTGGGGTAACACTCCATCATCAAGGGGACGTGGAACTTTTCTTGGCCTCAAAATGTTGTGAGGAAAATGCTGTGAATCCTTCACAAAGCTGTCTTCTTTGCACATTTCAAACATCTAAACAACAAGTGTTTTTAAGAGTAAATGTAAAACTTTAAAGTAAAATCTATTGATTCTCCCCCAGCATCACTTTTACCATCTACCTTTTCCAGAATGTTCTGCAGTTGACTGTAGTTGTAGTAAACAGGCAGCAATGAGTTTGTGCCTAGTTTCCAATGTGGAAAATGTCCTTGTCAGACCCCCAATATTCTTTAAGACAGGCAAATCAATTAGTACAATTTTCAGCTAATGAAACAAAATTTTGTGGCTATGTTCTGTACTATATTCTGTGCCACCCTGTTTTGTAACAGTAAACCTATACAATCTATACCTATACAACCCATGCTTCATCTTTTGTACAAGTGTTTGTAATTCCTGTCAACTTCCTATGACATTTGCTGTATCATCATAGCACTATCCATTATAGGAGGAAACGTGAATCTAAGCAGTATGTCTTTTAGCAAGGTGTAGAGATTCCACAATGTAGTGTCTGAAGTGTTGTATTAGCTAAAAAAATATACCCTCAGTGTCAAAATAATTAATAAAAATATACACATAACTTGAAAACCTGCAACAAAATTACATGCATCATGTATTCCTTTTGTGACTGTGAGCAGAACATCATGAGCCATAATGTCAATCATCTCATTGACAGCATCAGGAGAAATTCATCTGTGTTAAATGTGATTCAGCCAGGCCTTTAAATCTTTGGCAAGGTGACCTATCAGCTGATACAAAAAGGATTCTTCATCAGAGTCCCCTTGTTCTTTTAGGCCTTTGTCATGTAAGATTTTGTACAGGCAGAAAATATTGATCAGATAACTTCTGTCTTTAAAGCATTTATATCAATTTTCTTCTAACCAGGTTGTCCCAATGCTAAATAATGCTTTTATAGCCTTTTTTATAAACCTCAACTCTAGCTATTCTATCCTTTTCTCAAATTAATCTCATCTCTCCACAGGCATCCTGCAAAAACTCTATACTTATCATAGAGAAGCCTCTTAAGTCAATAGGCTTACTCCTGCCCCACCTTCTATCTTTCCTATCGCTGTTACTTATGGTTCCCAGTATTCAGCCTCTGCTTTAGACACAGATGTCCAGCACAGGGCTTAGACAACAGGTATCTATTCCATTCTTTTGTAATTCGCTAACTGCTATCTGCTTCCTACTAGAGGCTATTTAATCACCCACGTAGTTCCTTTTATGTATTCCACCGTTTTTCAGAATTTCACCCTCCCTATTGCTCCTTTGTTGAATCCAATGAGTAATGTAGGGTCAGCATTGACAGGATGCCCAGGACTCCTTGAGTCTTGCAGCTGCTTTGTTTCCTGTTGCACCTTCATTCTTGGCAAACAGAGCTCTGGCCATCATGTCCTCAGTGGCAGAACAGGTGGAAGAAGATGTACCACTTGGGATATCTCAGTGACTGTTCTGGTGGACAAAGGCAGCAGTAGAATTAAACCTCCGATTGTTTTGGTCTCCATGCCACTGTGTGAAGGTTGTGTTCTGTCAAGAAATTTGTGGAAGCTGGTTGGTAAGATTAAATTTACGAATTGAAATTGTTTTGGTTTATTTTACTGCCATAACTGTAGAAAATATGGCAATAACATTATTTAAAACCAAATAAGGTTTTACTTTGCAATATTAATGTTTGAAACATTTAAACAATTTCCAATGTACTGAGAAATAGCCTCCATATGGTCATTCATAACAATGGTTAGCCACTTGCTAGTGGATCTGTAAGCACTAAAACATGCTTCACAGAACTGGAAAAACAGTGTATTTATTTACCCAGGTGTTTTGCAACAGTCTTGCCCTGAAGACTTAGATGTATTTATGGATTCAGGAGTGGTACACCATCCCATATGATACACCTGCAGCCTGTATTTAATTCTTTCCGATATAAATCACACATGCAGTGGGTATGCAAATCAGTCTTTGTGCTCCAGAAAAGTCATTATGCAAATAAATGTGTATGTCCCAGAGGAGCTGAGACATTAATTCTTAAGTCTTCTGGTGTGTCAAGCCATGATTTCTCCTCTGTACTATCACATTATGTGTCATGTGTTAACTGTAGTAAATCAGCTATTCTGAGTATTTAAGAAATGAATTGAAATAAAAACTCGATCACATAGTATCCTTCCTGGACAAAAGCTGAAACCCACTGGGCAGGCCACATGGCTGCCCTCCACATCAGTTTTTCAACATGGACATACCTGATTATCTCAAGAGACCCAAACAATTTTTGGCCTTGGAAATGATAAGAGTGGTGGTTTATCATCACCATATATTATTGTAGTGTTGTATAGTATTCCTGTATTCTTTTTTCATATTGACTATTTTTCTATTCAATTGTTATATTTATTTTTTGCCTTTTCATTAACCTTGCTCTCTTTTAATCCTCAAATAATACCAAACTATTGCAACTCATTAGGAAGAGCTAGTAACACATTTCTATAAATGAGTTGTTAGTGTATTAATATGTGATTAGAGACAATACTGTATACATTGGGAAGTAGCTGTGAACAGTATATTGGAAAACCAGTTTGGTACTGAGGTGGTAACATTCATTAAATTTCATAGTTTCTGTAAACACTTTGAGCAAGAGAACTGTTTGTATTTTAAAAAGAATCAAAATTACTCCAGTGATGGATAAACCTTATAATAGACTACTTAAACTTTCTTTTGTGTTTTCCATGACTTTTCGATGATGTCCTGTATTATTCAGTCAGTTTGGAGAGTAATATTTAAGTCAAATCAACTAGAGAAATGCGCTTTATCTGAGCATCAGTGATATTATGTATTCCTCTGACCATGTCTGTTCTTTACCAGAGGCAGAATTTACATGTGTGAATTTACATTTACATAAATTTACATGTATATGTATATGTTGACATTCAGACAAAGCTGTCGTCAAGACAGTGAATGAAGAGTGTAAGGTTTTCCTACTGCAAGTGAACCACAAGATCTGACTGCTACCCAGCAACTGTAAAACTAAAAATAGCTCAAAACACCACTCCCAAAGTCCTTGTTACAAACAGAGACCCACTACAAGTCTTGTACAGCAGTGTCTGAGCGAAGATAGGAGAACCTGTCCTGAGTCTTTATTACCATCCATCATGCTGACACAACACACGTCTGATTCAATAGCAGAAAGAATATTCAGCTTTATAAAAAACATAAAGGCAAAACTGCCATTCAATTAAGGAAATAGGAAAAAACAGCCATGACGTTCTTATAGAAATAAAATTCAGTGCTCTATATAAACATTAAGTATACACCCTTACACCTGAAGAAGCAGGGCTGCCACATACGGTTCTTCAGGTTGTGCACTGCACAAGGGCGCCACATCTAAGGGGGCGCCATTCACATCGTATATATCTTTATTATTTTGAAATGTTTTCCTATTTTTATTATAACTTTGTTGACTCCAAAGATGGGCGATTTGTATATTTATTTCGACAATGTTCTGGCAGATGGCAGTAAAGTGTCTTGTTCTAACAAAATTAGTATATAATGACAATTTTCCAACAGATGGAAGTAAAGTGTTTTGTTCTAACAGGGCTGATATATTGCGTTCCACTTCGACTTATGCAGGAGGAACGAGTTTAATAATCGAAAGACCTTGTTGATTTAATTGACTTAATTTAGTTGACTTAATTCCTTCGATGCCCTTGACAGCATCGAAGGAATTAAGAAATTCTTTGAAGAAAAACAAAGCAATGATGTTTGCAAAAATATATTATTGATGCTAAACAAATTGCAGTCTGTTGACATTGACGCCAACTTCTCCTATGTAGAAAATACTAGAAAAGGAGGACAAAGACTCATTTCAACTACAAATTCCATGATCAGCCCATCTATGATCCAAAACTAAATTTCAAAATCAATTTCTTTTTTTCTATATTGGATACAACAATATCTTCTTTAAAAGAAAGGTTTACGATACTGAAAGAATATCATTGTGATAAACCAAGTGTTCTGGGTGACGTATGTAATTTGAAGAATTATAATGAACGTGAACTACTGCAACAATCTAAAAATTTACAATTGAAATTGACTGATGAACATAGTAAGGAATGTGATATTGATGGGACATTGATGTATGAGGAACTAAAAACCTTAAGTTGTTTTCTAAAATCTAGTATGACTCCCATTGAAGTATTGCAGTATATTTGCAGCAATTATTACCGGACACATTTCTGAATACGTTTGTAGCTCTGAGGATATTTTTAACTTTGCCAATATTGGCAGCCAGTGGAGAATGTACAGTAGCTTCTCCAAATTAAAATTTATTAAAAACTACTTAAAGTCTACAATGTCACATGAAAGACTGTTGAATCTAGCGACCATTTCTATGGAAAACGAGATATTGGAGCAAGTAAGCATTGAAATTCATTGAATTCATAAAGAATTTTGTTTCCATGAAACAACAATAACTTGAGTCCCTTATTATTCTGATTAAAAATTTGAATTTTCTATTATTTTATGTTCAGTAATTTGATTTGTATAATTTACTTGAGGAAGGGGCAACTTTTTCTAAATTGCACAAAGGTGCCATATTGGCTAGTGGCAGCCCTGCAAAGAAGGTTCCATAGCCAAAATGTTGTGTTTTCTTTCTTCTCTTTTCAGCATGGAATAAACCTATTACTTGTTCCTTTGGAAGATTAAGTATAGTATGGTAAGTTATATTATTATTGTAATCTATCATTTACATACTATATAGTCCTGGTTTTACACACAATGTACACATTTATTGACCAAACAGTATAGTGTCACAAGCCTTTAACATTCTTGCAAAGGAAAGGAAGTGTCACGAACCGCAAGCGAGCACTTAGACGTCACCGCATACTCATGAGCACTTCTCACCGTAACTGTCCACGCACTAATTAATCAATTATCATTCACACGCTCTTCCCTATTTCTACCCTCTCACCCTACTCAGTCTCCACTCACTATTGAGGTACCCTCTTCCGAGCTCCTTCCTAGATTTTCCCTTTGGATTAATACTCTAAACCTTATCATCTTTCTTGGCTCTTGAAATCCTTGCTCTATCCCTGGACTACGGCATCACTTTACGTTTTTGGGGTTTAAGATAAGAGAGAAGATCACTTAATTAGACATACAATTTCTTGCATTAGCCCAGCTTGCTCTCCATGAGACACACAGACAGGGAGAGAAGCCTGGGGTCTGAGCACAGGGTCAGCCATGTATACGGCACCCCTGGAGCAGTTGGGGTTTGGGGCCTTGCACGGGGGCCCAACAGAGTAGGATTCCTCTGCCAGCTGCTGGATTTGAACCAGCAACTTTCCAGCCACAGGCGCAGATCCTTAGCCACAGTGCCACCGCTCCGCCCAAATTTGGTAACTAATTTGGAACTTTACTGAGCCTTTTCTGGGATTACTCTCCTACAGTCTCGCATAGGGTCCAAACCAGCTGCCCTGCAGTTACCCCTTGACAGGTAGAGCTTTAAATGAAAGAGTAAATCAAACTACTCCATGCACCAGAGGGTGACTTAAAACTGAATATAATTTTTTGGAGTAAAATAAAGCTGTGCACTTAAAACAAATTCTATCCATCCATTTTCTATCCACTTCATCAGGTTGCAGGGGAGCCGGAACATATCCTGGCAAGCAACAGCAGACTTTGAAAAATTGATTTCAGGGATGTCGTCCCTTCCATGAAAACTTGCGGACTGGGGGGGGGTCCCCCTTGAAAACAAACACAGCTATATATTTAAATAATTCACTGATATAGCTACTAGAATATATATGCAACACACTATAAACACTATACCAATCCAGTTGAATAATCTCACTTTCTTTGCAAACATTCGATGTACAGACATGCAGCTTGTTTAGCAGATTTGAGCAGATTCTCAGATGGCTTAAGGTCATTTTATATAATTAAATGATTCGCTGATGATTTTTTTCGGACCGGGAGTGTTGCCAACCAAAAAATTTGGGGGCAGGGGGCGATTTCCAGGAGATTATGGATCACTTGCGCGAATCAGGGAGAAGACGCTGATTTCCGGAACTTCCGGGAGACTTGATATGTCTGCAACAGGTGCAGGGCAGACAGACACAAACAAAGTCACACACACACCAAGGCCAATTTCCCAGAAAACAATTAACCTACCAGTATGTTTTTGGACTGTGGAAGGAAACCAGGGCACCTGAAGATGAACACGATTATTGGAGGAAAATACAAACTCCAAGCAGACAGCACTTTCCAAACCAAATTTCATCTTGTATTCTTTGAAAATCTTGTTTTGGGACATGGGATGTATAACATGTTTTAAGATCATGCAAAGGTATTCTATAGACGATTGTACTCAGATGATTGTTTTCTTTCTTTTCTTTTCAGCATGGAATAAACCTAGTACTTGTTCCTTTGCAGCCTATGCATGCTGATGCAGCTACCCACCTGAACTACATTAACTGAGTATAATATATGGTTTCTTTTAAAATTCAAAAGCACATGTCTGTGTTAGTACTTAGTGGAAGCACTTTTGCTTGAATTAGAGCCATAATTATGTTTTCCTATAGTAAATCTACACACCCAGTAGCTACAGCACACACTTCCAAAGAAATTGTATAAAACTGCAGTAAGAGGAAACACTAATTTAACATCTGTATTCTCAGGAGAGAATATGAGACTTCAGATATCATATATTTCCATGAAGTCATAATTCCTTTCCAGTGGAACATTGTGTGTTCACTGTTGTGGGACACAGAACTTGATATGTGTATCCACTCCAGGATTCTTGTATTTAGGAAACATAACACGCTGCAGGTGTGTAAACCATTCAGATTTGCCTGCCACACTCTTATGAACTTTCAAATCCTCCTGTGGCACTGCACCTGGATAGTATATGAGATACTAATTCCCAGTTGTGTGAGACATTTAGATTTTAGTACTAAAGTATATTTATGAATTGTCACAGCTTAATGCTATTTAAAGTGGCTTTTTTGATTTGGGATGTTTTCTGTGTCATGTGTATATTAGGAAATACTCATATTATAGTAAAAGTGTTTTTTTTTCAGATTTTAAAAGTATTCATGCAATGGGCTTTTATTAGAGCTAGAGCAAGTTTCAATACAATGGCAAACATATTTCTGAATGATCATCAGTGTTAAAAATACCCAAAAACTAATGTCATCTATTAAGCAAAACTTTGTATAAGACTAGTTTGAGTTTTGGACAGCATTTCTCCAAGAATGTCATGACGCACAAACGGTGTGTTGTGTGAGTATAAAATATTAATAAGGTAGCTTTTACGAAACCTGACTCATTTTAACTGAGTCAGCAGAGGGATGTAAAAAAAATACAAATGTTTAGAAAAAATAGCTAACAAAACCTAACAACTTTCAAGTTAATCGGTGGACGGTTTCCCAGGACTATGGTAGTTTGAATTTTACAAATAGTAGTAGTTTGATGGTCAAATAGCCTTTATGGTTTATGCAGAAGTCTGTTTTACCAAATGTTAACTGTATTGTCACTATAATGATTATCCACCATTATATAGGTATTTGAGTTAATTAGCTATGAAGTCCTTGAACAGAAGGAGTGTACTACAGAGGCCACATTTCACTAAATAATTTATTACTGGTAGTGCAGTGGTTAGCACTGCTGCCTTCTAGTGCTCTGGACCAATTTCTGTGGTGCTATGTGTGTGGTGTTAGCATGTTCATCCCATCTTTGCATGGGTTTCCTCCTGGGTATTCTGGATTTCATCCCACAGTTTAAAAATATAGCGGCTCATTGGTGTCTGTAAAATTGGCACTGGTGTGAGTGTATGCGTGTCTGTGTGTGCCCTGTGATGGACTGACTTCCCATCCAGGGTGTATCCTGCATTGTGCCCGTGCTTGCCAGGATAGCTTCTTGTGTTTCTGGTGACACTACAATGGATTACACTGTAAGAGAATGGGTGGATGTGTGAATTTGTGATCCACTGTGTGTGGAGAAATGATGTCAGAAATGTGTGAGGTACCTTTGGAACCATTTCTTTACATTCATATAATCTGACAAATTTGGATTTGGTCATTCAATAAGTTCTCAAGACAGCTCAAGCTTGAGAAGAAGTCAGCATGTCTCATGCTAACATATACAAATAAGAAACCCTGACCTTGATTAAACTTTTTTTTATGAAAATGACACTGTGATGCCTTAGGACCTTCATATATCTTCAAGAGATTATTCACTTGTATGAAGTGCTTTGAAACATTTTCCGGTTGTGTGGTTGGTATTGCACAATAATCAATAGTCAATAATCAATAATCCTGTTGCTAGCATGTTTATTGGTGTTAAGGGAAATAGAAAAGAGAATATCCACTGTCCACCAGACAGCCAGAAACCATGGTGACCACACTTTTGCAAAGTTCTTCAAAAAACTTGCAATTTGTGCAGGTACCCCTATGATGTGTAGAAATCAGCTGTTTTATTCCCAATAGGGCAATTAAAAGATTGTGGCTGCTTACAGTCTAAGCACTTAATGAAAAGTATTTTATTCCAGAATATAGAGGGATATCTATTGTCATTCATTGCTTTTATGTTATTTGTGCTACTTTGTGTTTTTTTAAAAAGCTTATCGACTGATTTTTACTGTTGTACAGCTGGTCATTTAATTTAAACCATTTTTTAAGGTAAGTATTTACATTTTCATTACTGCTGTACATTAATGCCCTTTTCATCACTATTTTTCATCAATGCATTTTAAAATGAACTGCTGCAATGAATGGTTATGGTAACAAATCCCTGTTCTTTTATGGCACTGTTTGTTAAAGGTCAGTAAATGCTGTGCCCCCACAAGGCATTGTATAGTGTTTTGAGTTGAGAAAAAATATTATTTTCAAAACCGAATTTTTATAACAGATTACAAACCTTGAAATGGTGTTGGAAATCCTCATTTTTAATCCTATTTCAATATAATAAAAAAAGTCTCCAGAAATGTAATATAATGCAGCTGAAATTGTCACTATCTGTATATTAAATCTTTAGCATGCATACTGCCATATTCCTTAATATCAAATACAGGAAAATATGTTTAATATAGAAAAAATACTATAGATGTTACATCATAAAAGTTGTTCCTGATAATACTCTCTGCTATGAATGTATAGGTACTATATATAACAATATGGCCTGGTTTTGGTTACCTGTCCTCAAAGACTGTAAGAAAGGTCTTTAACTTCAACTTATGTTTCTGATGGCTTTTCCTAGCTCAGTTTATTTATTGTGTCCCAGGCTTTCATTCTCTTAAAATTTCAGTTTTGGAATCAATCCTTTTAAGGTCTGCCTCAACGTTTTAACATCAGAGTGAAATGTCCAGTCTATAGTTTAATTGAGTGAATGGAATTATATTAATGATGATATCCCTTTAGTTTTTGTCACTCCTGTTTACTGTATATTACATTTATCAGTAAAATGAAGCAATGTCTTCTACTTTATAGCACATCTGATATTGTACTTTTATACCCATTATGAACTAAAGGAAAGTCTCTGGGGGAAATCTCTGAGAAGGAAAGTTACAAAGCTTAATATTTTAAGATAGAGAATAGGTTTAATCTATAGTTTCTCAAAGGTTTAGTGTTATAAGTAAAAAGCATAAAGTCTATGTTCACTGAAAAGGCAATGAATGGGTATAATTCTTCCATCCATCTATTTTCTAACCAATTCATCCAACTCAGGGTCTCGAAGGAGCCAGAGCCTATCCTGGCAAACAACAGGAACCAGGATGACTTTTTTTTCCAGAAGCCAGTTAACCTATGCTTTTGGACTGTGGGAGGAAAACGAAATGGATATATTTTTTATTTCTTATATTTCATTTGTAATTAATACATTTGACAGGTGAAAGTTTTATTTTAGCCTTTTGGCTAGCATCAGTTTCTAGTCCTCAGATAGCCCAAGGTGACAACTCTTACATCAGAAGAGAGACTTTTTTACATGATGCTCCTAATTAGAAAAAAAGTGAACAACCAACAATCCATGAAGAAGGCTGAGTCCTATCTTGTGAATAAAAGCTTAAAGAACTGATGATTTGCTCACAAAATGGTCTTTAAATACGTTTTGCTTAATATTGATATTGAATACTGCCATTATTTGCAGTGATATTTAAAATACAAATCAAAGTGTAATTCTAATTAATGGTCTTGTATTTAAACACTTTGAAAATCTATGGGATACTGCAGCAGTTTGTATCATAGTCTCTGTCTCCATCTTGTGTCTGCAACAATGAAAAGCTTAGGTTACTACATTTAACATGTCTAGTATATAAGGGTGGCGCAGTGGTGCAGTGGTTAACACTTCTGCCTCTGAGCACTGGGGCTTTGGCTCCAATTCTGGAGTGCTATCTAAGTGGAACTGGTTGTATTCAGGTTTCCTCCCATAGTCTGAATACTCACTGATAGGTTAATAGGCTTCTAGGAAAATTTGTCATGGAGTGAGTGTGTGTGTCCTGTGATGGACTGGCATCTTATTCAGGTTGTACACTGCTTAAAGCCTGTTGTTTGCTGAGCTCTGACACCCCTGTGACCCTGAATTAGATGAAGCACTTAGAAAATGAACCATGGATGTATCCACATATCCATTGACAGAAAACCCCTCTTTTTCTGTTAAGTTTCCTGCAACCTGGATTCGTTCATGGAAACTCAGGGTATAAGAGAGGACTGCACCCCTGATGCCAGTCCCATGCAGGGCATACACACACAAGGACAATTTACATAGCCAACATGTCTCTCACACATGTGGGAGAACAACAGAGCACCCAGAGAAAACCCACACAATCCTTATGAGAACATGCAGCCTCCTCACAGAAGGTATCCTTACTCAGAAGAACTGTAAGGAGGCAATGCTAACAGCCACTCCACCCTATATATATAATATCATGTACAGTAGATTCCACTAAAGTATAAATGCTTAACTTTGTAAAAAACTTAATTTGAAAAAAAATTAAACTCATTTGACACATGACAATACTCTTAATAGCATATCTTTAGATGTGTTTGTCTAATATAGTATACAGTAAATGGTCTTCCAATAAGGAGTACTGTAAAGTTATCTTACTCAACACAAAAAAATATATTTAAATTCTGGGACATTGTCCTATTTATGGTTTTGTTCAGCTCATGAGTCTTTAAAAAATTCCTTTAGCGATTATGGTTACTAACAAAATATAATTCTGGATGTTTACAGTGTATGATTGGCTGCTCTTAAAGCAGTTGTTTACCAAGCAAACTTACTATGTTTAATTATTCACACAAATGATGTTGAGTGCAAGTAAAATATCACTCCCACTTCCACTGGTAAGCCTATGTACATTTCTATGTAAACTGTGTGCTGTAAATAAGAAAACTAAAAGGATTTACTGTACTCCATGTGAAAAGTTTCACCAGTAGAGGGTACCAAAGTACCTGTGTCCATCAACCAGTGTTAATATTTAGATGTATGATTGAGTTAATTATATATTATATACAGTTTGGTGTGAAAAAGCCTAAAGTTTTTGCTCAATAATGTTTGGAAATATTTTGATCTATATGAAGAAATTACTAATGTATATCACAACTGTAATCTCAATCCAATAGGACTACTTACACATTCTGTACTATCACACTGTACACAGAACACCCTCTCTTTCTGCAGAGATGGGAGGAAACAGGAGGAGTCAATACTGGACTGGCCCTAACTGGACACACACACTGACCGGACTGGCCCTAACTGGACACACACACTGACCTTTACCGGACATTCTGTACTATATTTGTATGTGAACTGCAATAAGAACAGTTGAATGGGAAAATAATAATTTGTATCTCAAGATATTATCACAATTATGCAGTTTAGAAACCTAAACCTTTTAAAAGACAAAGGACACCAAGCCATTTGTCTTTTTACATGTTTTTGTTTTTATTTTGTATATCTTTGCTGGACTCACATTAAATCCATTTATATTTTAATGTTGTGTATGACTTCACAAGTTTATAGCTTGGCCTTAGCCAGCCATGACAGGTCTCAGCCATTGTTAAATACAATTCATGATAAGAAAACAGAGAATATGAGGAATTTGGAAATTCAAATGTAACACAATGAGGATGTTTGCCTAACCTTGTTAAGTAATTGAGTTTTAGAGTCTATAGTTATATAGATACAGCTATTGCTTAAACTGTCAATATACTCTGTAAACAAGAATATTATTAATTGTTTTCAATAACAAAAAATGTGTTTAAGCCTAGAAAAAAATATTACCTGAAGTATTAACAATCGTCAAAAATAAGGTTTTGGTGATAATGGAATCACCCATTGCTATCATGAAACAATTTATATCAAAAACCCTATTAAAAAAAAGTGAGTTAGAAAGAATTGTCAAATAAGACTTGTCAAACTTGTGCATTTTCCAGTTTTACTTATATTTTCAAGTTTTCGATTCAATATATTTTCAGGAAAATTACAGCCAGATAATCATTTTTCTATTAAAAGGCTAAATAATTTACTGATTCAATTTGAATAATTAACCTTTGTAGTTATTTAATTATAACACACCACTGTGGTACTGTATGCGTCACTTACCCCGAAAAAACATATTGTATAATTTACATAGAACATTAGCTACAATATACCTAGAAGCATTTTACCACTTTGATGTTCCCGATAATTCCAAAGTCATGCAATATATTAATCTTTGGATTCCATATTACCACTCATCGTGGCCAATAATGCTCACCCTCATGAAAAAAATGAGCAGATTTTCATCCTTGTCAAATATATGATTAAACACCCATAATATTATACGGAAAGATTGCTTGACTGTATTAAGGCTTCTCATGTAAGGTGCCCTGTGGGAATAAAATAATTATATTTATATAAGCAAAGTTTATGGGTGGCCTGACACCTGACACATGGCAGTTAGCAGTACTGTCTCACGGCTCTCTGATCCTGAAGTTAATTCTGGACTGGTGTGTTGTCCGTGTGAAGTTTTCATGTTCTCCATATTTACAAAGGTTTGTCCAAGGTGTTCCTTTTTATCCATCAGCTTTCCAAAAATCTACATTAGCTATGTTAATTGGTGTCTCTAAATTTTGCATGTGCATGTGCTCAGAGACGGACTGGAATCTGGTCAGGGTGTAGTACTAATTTGCAGCCTATACTTCCAGGGTTGGATCTGGATTGGCAAGACCAAGTGGGGTTCTGATAGTAGATGTATGGATGATTACAATGCCATTCTTCCCATCTTTCAAATGGTATAGGTAATGGTAATATTTTTATAAATCCTGTTGTGTGTATATAATGAATACACTTGCAATATTATATATGAGTTCACTTGTATATTTGCTTTTTGTAAAGTTTAAAGAAATATTATAAATTATAGAAATGAATATTCGAAAATGTATTCAAATGGCTCATGGCCTAAAATTTATAATAATGGTATTGGAGAACTGGTTAATGACCAAATTTGCCATTAGGTTTTCCTCTAGAACTTCAACACAAATGGAAAGGCAATTATTTTTGAAATTATAAGGTAAAATCTAAAAGATACAAGTTTTTCCAGACATACTTAGTTAGATTCATATTGGGACAATGTGCATTGTCTTTTCTTCCAGTTTATGGTATTGTGGCTGGAGCCTGAGGCATTATCTTTTTGCTGCAAATATGCACTGAGTGGAGAAATAATATTACGAGGTGTTTTCTGAGAATTGATGTGAAAATTCAGATTCAGAATTTCCTTAGAATTTCCCGACTTAAATTATTCAACTACATCAAACATTATGTCTGTATTATTATAGGATAACCTCTATGTGTTCATTTGAGGTTTCTAAGCAGTACTCATGTCCTTCACCATCTCCACACCTCCTGGGCCCTTGTACAAAAGGATTCTCATTTAGATTGTTTCTACCAAAAACATTGAAAAACATTTCTACAAGTTTCTACCACTGGCCCTGCTAGCCAGTCTTTTGTTAGCCTGATGAAGACTGACAATGATGTTCCGAACATTTCTATTTGCTAGTTCAAAACTGTGTGCTATTTCCACTGACCTCACCAAAGTCAGCTTTTCAAATCATGGATGGTTAATAATGCTAAATCACCAATCATCTAGATTTTATTGTTCCATGACATTTGTTATCTTATTTTCATGGTTACTCATTTTATTGTAGAAGCAATCAATGTGTCTATGGCTCAAGGAATTGCATTTTAAATGAAGGTTTTGCTATATAATCTTAGAAATAATCTAAAGTATCTGCAATTTTCAACAGACTTGGTAACGGCCAATTAAAGTTAATTATACTGCTCAATTTAATTTGGTGCTATGCGCCTGAATATTATAAAACTTTTGGTAGTATTAAGGAGGGAACTCAACAATACATTTTTGTCTGATACAATATTAAACTCATAAGGACAAAATCTACATGTCTTAGACACATTTGAATCACCTTTTGAATAATCTGCTTATAAAACCAGGAAGAAATATTGGGTTACCGATTAGCAAATTACTACATCAGATAGCCATAACATGAGTGAAGATTTACTGTACACACATACTGTACATACAGAACTGTACAGTAGTACAGTATAAGCTATACACACATACAGTTTCATCTGCACCTGTTTGCAAAAAGTAGAATAATTAATGTTAAATTATTCTGCATTTGCCATGTTATTTATGATAGTACATTCATGCACTTTACTTCATAAGCATGGAAATGGAATCTGTAATAAACAATTCAACTGAAGACAATATGTGAAACACATTTCTTTGACATGCTATAGTACAATTCAATAAACACCTTTCTGAACTACTTAAAAAATAATGCAGCATATACATAAGGTAAGAGAACTTAAATGTTTGTTACTCCTTTTGGGTCCACGAAAGCTTACAAAAGTAAATGGATAAAAAACATATTTACCTTTATATTAATTTTTAACATATTTATGTTAATTAGACAATCACAGTTCTATAGGGATTCTTTTCTTAAGCAAAAGTGAATCCATCAATTCATTTTCTAATCAACACAGGGTTGTGGGGGACCTGGAGTCTATCCTAGCAAGCATGTGGCACACCTTGAAAGGGAAGCCAGTCCATCACAGGGCACACACAGACACACACATGTACACCGGGGCACATCTTCCCAGAAGGCAATTAATCTGCTAGAATGTCTTTGGATTGTAGAAGGAAACTGGAGTGCCCAGAGAAATCAAACGCGAAAATGAGGAGAACAACTCCATGCATTTAGCACCCCAGCTCTGGAACTGAATCCAGAGCCCCAGCATTGCGAGGCAGCAATGCTAACCACTGCCAAACTGCGCCACCCAGATAATAGTCAATAATGTGTTCAAATTATAAACTGCCACTGTATCAAAAGCATTTAATTTTGAGTGCTTAACTGACAACTAAATGTGTTTTCTCACATGCTTT
Organism: Atractosteus spatula; assembly: GCF_055471065.1. Taxonomy (NCBI): domain Eukaryota; kingdom Metazoa; phylum Chordata; class Actinopteri; order Semionotiformes; family Lepisosteidae; genus Atractosteus; species Atractosteus spatula. The sequence continues at coordinate 15,942,162 of NC_142707.1, forward strand.
TTTTTAAAAAAAAAACACCTTTCCTTCAGAGTACTGGGAGACTGACCCAAATACACCAAGTTAAATAGAACATATGTCATTCAGTCCTAAATTTCTGTTATATCTCATTAGCTGTTGCTAAAATCATAGGGTTTTGGAATGATGAGATAAAGTGGCAAAATTCTTGTGGTAAGTTCAAAACCTCTGAATTGTATTTTAAAAATCTCATACACATCAAAAGATAACTTTTTGATTTTCTGTTCCAATCTTAGTAAGTAGGCTTCATTGCATATTCTATATAACACAAAATGCAAAACAGATTTATTCTAGCTTCATCTCCATTTGCTCTTCCACAATCTGCACTTCCTGGGAAAAATTAAAATCTAAAGTATAAAAATAAGAGACAGCATTGGTAAAACATATAACATCAGGGAAGATATTAAACAAAATATTGCATCTTTGATATTAAGTAGGAATAAAGGAATACAAATTAAAACTAGTAACATGTTTTAAGATAATAGTCAACAGTTTTGATGGGTTTTATCAGTCCCACTGTTTGAATTATTCCTTTTCACAAAGTGACAAAGCCACTGTTCTTTCCATCTTGGGCCACATAGTAGTGTGCTTGTAGAGAGAAGCAGCTTTCATATTTTTTTTATAAATACAACAATTATGACAATGAATATTTTTAATGCAAACAGATGAAACTGTGGAAGTTTTTCTGGGTTTACTGGGTTACATTTATTTCTGTGTAAACACTTTAAAGCCTCCCTTGTACAGAGAAGTGTATCTGGAATTGTAAACCAAAGTTATATACCATGTATTTAAAACAAATATTGTGCACTAATATTAACACATGTACTGATTTTGATAAAACATATAAAACATAAGAAGAAATAAGACTTCAAGGACTTCCTGAAGGTACTTTTTACATTATGATATTTTAAAAAGGTTTTAATTGCAGATGCAGTAAAGGTAAAAGAAACTCATATTTCAGTGAGCCAAGACCTGCACCGAAACATCTTTTCTGAAACAGCTTTTCATAGTTGAATATGCCTTCAGGTATTTTTTTTTCACTAGGTGGAGAATATGTGATTTCAATCCATGTTTGAACTGGGTGTCCAACTGACTAAAACGATGCCTGATACACTTTCCTCCCTGAAAAAATGTATCCCAAGCTAGCACTATGTTAACCTGAAAAGCATTCCAAGCCCTATCCAATGAGCATGCTCATACCAAGCTTATTAAATTGACAAGAGCAAATCAAATTCTGTCAACTACAACTCAGACATGCAGTTTTTATTTCTTTCCTAAGAATCCTATCTTTTTAAAGTCTCTTTTTTCCACAGTCTGTCATTTTGATGGGTCCTTGTTTCTTACTGAGTGCCTACAGGCAAATCAGATCCTAGTGACAGGAGTGCTTTCAGGTTGTCATGTGTTAATGTAAAGTGCCCCAGGACCTCCAAGCGTATTCATCTTCATCTAGTTGACTTATGCTTTTCCCTTGTTGTTACATGTTGGTAAATTAAAGAAACCTTCCAGAAAGCTCTGTCAACAATTTACTGAAATGCACCTCATTAGCTGGGTGGGCTGCCACTCATGGAGGTCCTTGATTTTAATCCCATTGAATTATCACTCAGGTGTCAGGCAGAGAAGTAGGCCGCTAATGAGAAAACAAGAGCTGGAATTGCTCCAGCAGAGCACCAGGCATCTTAGCAGGGGAGAGTGTAAGGCAATGATTCATTGGGCTGAAGAGCTCCTGGATTCCTCCAGCCTGGAGGAAGATAATAAGGCCATTTATATGGGTGTCAGCAGCTGGGAAGTGCACGCACGTCTGGGTCTGAAGGTCAGCCGTTTCAATGATGCCTTTGGAGATCAAATTTAGTGGACAAAATTAACATGTTCCAACACCTTCAATTGTTTGTGTGCTTCTATACCTCGTGTGATGTGTGTTACCCAAGCAGGATATAAATAAATGCTTGGGCCATATTAAATAGAGGTCATTTTACAGAACATAAATGAACCCATAGTTCACAAGTCGACTATGATCTAAACTTCATTTTGCTTCCAGAAAATATGGAATGTTTAAAGGCTTTTGGTAAGCCACATTTTCATGGAACAAAGAAAAGGAGTCCAATTATACTGATTTGTATAACCTGAGGCCTGAGAGATAACCTGAGTGAAAACCAATGTGTTCATGGTATATCCACTGAAGTATGAAAACATACTTAATCATAGTAGGTAATAACCTGTTATTGTAATGTACTCATTGTAATGGAATTCTAGGTAACCCCTTTTAGAAAACAATGAAAGCTTACTGGCATACAATAATAGCATGATATAGTTAAACTATAGTTCTTTTTCAGTGGAAATGAATGCAAAGTTATCAAATTACAGCAAAGTTTTGGTACAAAACTCATACCCAGTAATCTTCTACATTAGTTATGTTAAAAAGGTGTCTATAGCCAGCAGTTATATCACACTGCAGCTCTCAACTAGCTACCCACTGAAGCTAAGCAGGGTTCAGCCTGGATGGGAGACCTCCTGGGAAGCTATGTTTGCTGTTGGAAGTGGTGTTAGTGGGGCCAGCAGTGGGTGCCTACCCTGCGGTCTATGTGGGTCCTAATGCCCCAGTATACTGGTGGGGACACTATACTGTAGTGGGCGCCGTCTTTCGGATGAGATGTTAAACTGAAGTCCTGAGTCACAGTGGTCATTAAAGATCTCCGGGCACTTCTTGATTAGAGTAGGGAGTTATCCCGGTGTCCGGGCCAAATTTCCTCCCTCTGCCTTTACCGTGGCCTCCAAATTGTCCCCATGTATGATTGGCTTGCTGTTGCCCTGCGATGGACTGGCACCCCATTCTTGGTGTACCCTGCCTTGCGCTTGTTGCTTGCCGGGTAGGCTCTGGCTTCCTGCAACACCGTATGGTATGAAGCGGTTTGGCAAATAACATAACATGACAACTGTGTCTGCTATATCAGTATGATGGAGGTGATGGAGGATAAACAATATGAGATTTAGCAAGTCTAAGGGTGAAACCTGAAGTAGAAGTGTACAGTTGGCTGATCATTGCCAAGTTGGATGGGTTTGAGTTAGCCAAGGCATCTTTGACCTCGATATCAGTGAAAAGATGGCTCCTCCAGGTGTTAAACAAAACCTCTAAGGTAGTATGGGGCTTGCAGTAGTGTTTCCAAAAGCTGAATTTATTCTGAGAACTAGGAGAACCACTACAAATACACTACACTTTCAGATATTACTAGATATTACTAAGTTCTATTATTATTTTTCATTCGGTTGACAGCTTCATCTAAGGCTGTGGATCTCAAACTGTGGTATGCGTACCACTTGTGATACATGGAGCTTCACCAGGTGGTATGCAAGATGACCCTGGAAAAAATTTGTGTGCACTGAAAAACTGAGACGGGTTTTCATATTTTCTATTTTCATAAAGTTAGTTTATGTGTCAAATACGCAGTCTATGTACTTAGCTACAACGATACAGTGCACGCTAATACTTGAGTGGACACAAGAGCTACTATGTAATTCTATACCATTGTATAGGAATGCGTGCTACGAGCCTAAGTGACTAACTGTATTAAAAGGAGTTATCTTTAGCAAATAGGGAGGTAGGAGAATGTATGTGATTTTGGAACACTGCCAATCATGTAAGCACAAGAAAGCATGATAGATAATAGAATAATATTTAAGAACTGTTCTAGGTTTTGAGAAATATACACCAAGCATCTCTGTGTTTTGCTCCCATGTACATGAATTAAAAAGTTCTTTTAACTTTTGAGACAGACCCCTGACTGTCTTTTATGGGGAAATGGGGAAAAATTCAAGCTTCCGAATTTCTAAAGCAGGTAAGCCCCACACTATTGGTGAAGAACTTAGTTTATCGTTGGCAAAAGAGCTGTGTATCCACACGTATTATGTCTGGAGAAAAAGCTGCTAAACAACTCGAGCAGCTGACCTTTTCGAATGACACAGTCACTTGTAGAATTATTGATATGGCAGGTGATGTCAAAAGTACGCTGATAGAGCACATTAAGGTGAGCAGAAGCTTTTCACTGCAATGAGATGAGTCCGTTGATGTCATTGATTTGGCCAATTTGCTCGTTTACATTAGATATGAGTTTGAGGGCATGTCCCATGAAGACTTTCTGTTCTGTAAGCCACTACCAACAAGAACTACAGGAGAGCACATATTTCAGCTTCTGAATGAATTTATCGAAGAGAATGGCATCGACTGGAAAAAATGCGTCAGAGTTTGTACAGACGGTGCTAGAGCAATGACAAGCTGATACAGCAGTGTAGTTGCACGAATTAGAGAGGTTGCTCCACATGTGAAGTGGGCGCACTGCAGCATCCACCGGGTTAGACTCTGCTGTCAAAGTTGTGAATTGTATCAAGGCTCAATCAATTAATTCACATCGGTTCAGTGTGCTTTGTCATGTAGCTGGTAAACCTAGCCTACAGTACCTAGCTGATACGTATATTCTCACGTTTAAATGAGCCGAATATGGGACTGCAGGGTTTCTCTTTAACAATTTTTGACGTGTCTGACAAGATCACTGCTTTGAAGAAAAAGCTGCAGCTTTTTGTTTATAAAATCAAAGCAAGTGATGTCTCTGCTTTCCCATCTTTGGAGAACTATCTGCACACATATGGTGTGGCACTTGATGCTGCTGTTTGTGATGTGATTGCAGTGCACCTCTTGTCATTGGAAGAACAGTTCTCAGTATTTTCCAGTTGAGGCCATACCAGAGTGGATCAGGAGCCTCTTTACTGTTGTCTTTGGAATACCCAAGGATCTGACCTGTGCTGAACAAGAGAAGTTGCTCGAGTTATCATCTGATGCGACTTTGATGTCAGAAATGAAGTGACAGTCACTGTTGGATCCAAAGACAGAGTGAATACCCAGCCTTCTCATTAAAGGCTGTGTGGTTTTTGATACCTTTTGCTACTACTGTACCTACCTTTGTGAGAAAGGCTTCTCTGCTCTCACTGCAATCAAGCCAAAGTATCGCAACAAAATGGATGCTAAGCCAGATCTGCATTTGAAGCTCACTGCCCTCGTCCCTGACATTGTAAGGCTTTGCTTGACTAAACAGGCTCACCCCTTTCACTGAAATTGTAAGTGCTCAGTGCTATTTTTATTATATGTGTGTGTACATGCACGCTCATGTAGCTCATTGAAATTTTCTGTGGTTCCTATAAGAAGATGATTTATAGGTGGTACTTGGATGCTTTGATTTGATCAGGGGTGGTACTTGGTCCAAAAAGTTTGAGGACCACTGATCTAAGGCAACTGAGTTTACAAGAATGAATGTGAGCAACATGTGCTTTACACAGCTTGAGAATCCACACAGCACAAACAAATGCACGCCTCACACTCTAAATAAGAAATTATGCAATATAACTATAGGACTATGATAGATTCATAGTAAAATTAAAATTTAAATTTAATTTTAATTTTATACAACACAACCACAAACATAGAAAAGTGTAATCAATTAACCAGGAAAACACTGCCTCCATAAAACTTAAGAGAAAAAAATCCAGGAAGTATTTCCACAACTTGAACCAATTCACCAAAACAGGCATTTCCCTGGTTGTCAATGCAGACCTTTGATCACTCAACAATTTTCCCTGCCTCAGGGAATCTCTTTCTGGGACAGGAGCTGTCTGTAAACTCTCCGGACCATGTAAAATTGGAGGAGAGGAATGCAGCTGCTCTGTTAACAAAACGGTGAATGGCTTCATATTCTACAGCTAGTGCAGGTGGTGCATCACCAAAAATGTGACAATATCAGAGAATTAGATTGGAAATGAGATACCATTTAATGCATCTTGTCTGCCAGCCAGAAAGGACAGAGGGAGCTAATCCTATTAGCTTTTTATAAAAATTCCTTGGGTGTGGTGCTCTGAGTGACAAGCCTCATACTGTACCTTCATCTTTAAATGTCTTAGCTGTTGTGATAAATAGTTTCAGGTGGTCAGAAACTTACTGTAGATGCACTACCTCAGCACAAAGGAGGTTCATGTTCATTGTGGATTATTCCAGTCACTGTACAGCACCGAAAACATTTCACCCAATTGCTTAATCCCTGTCTGGGACTTCCTGCTCCTCTTTTGATTTTTGTTGTATCAATGCCTAATCACTTACTTAATCACTTTTCAGCTTATTTTATATACACCAAAAAATGCTCAGATTGCTTTATTTTATCAGACCTAAAAACAAAGGTTAAAATAAACAGTATGATTCATTTTGGAACACTGACAAAACAAAGGTTTCTCTTGTATCACTTGACTGGAAAATAAATATTACTGTCAATAATTTTATTAATGCATGGGAATGCATTTTTCATTTATTAAAATATTTTACTTTCCTAAAGCCATATCTGCCTAATGGGGCATCCAACTTTCATACAATTTCATATATTCAATTAAAATGTACCTGTTCAAAAAATAGATTGACAATAATATGTATATTAAGTATGTGGGGAGCTGTGTCAGCGTGTGTTGGCTGCAAACGAACAAGTAAACGTTAATTTATCTTAGAAAAATAGAAAGAAGAAACACAGTGTTTTTCCTGCTGAGCCTTCTTCAGGTGTTTCAGATTAATATTTACTTGTTTTTAAAGTCATGAAAAACACTTTCTTTTGCTGTACAGTGTTTTTTGTAAACTGAAAATCTTTTTAACTGCATATCCATCCATTAATCACCTGTGGTTTACCAGCTAAGCTACTGGATCAGTTGAAAGGCTGTTTACAAATGTGATCTTTTACTAATTCAATATCCCAAGCCCAATTAGTAGCAATTCTTATTTTCCACATTGAACTGATTGAACACAGACTTTACTTCTGCAGTATTGATGCAGTACTATGTGGCAAAGTAATAACAGCCAGGGTCAAATTATGAAGTTCTTTGAATTGGTTGCTACCTGTTGCAGCTCTTGTAGGATTCTACTACACACCAAAATGTTCCATCATATTTTCTGAGTGAATATGATGTACAGTATATTGCATCACCAGGTCTCAAAGTTATTTCCTCAGGGGTGTTACAAGATTCATTATCACCTCTGTCATTTATTTATTTGTACTATGAAGAGCTTCACTAGCAGATGTCTACTGCAATACTTTTGTATTGTCTATGTTTTTTCTGACAATTGAGGTCATAAACCTATGTGGTGGAAAGTGTTATTTCCAATCCCTACAAGCCTGTCAATTCATTTTATTCATTTATAATTACATATTATTTTATTGAAATGTTTTTAATTAACAGTCTTCAGCTGTGATGGCACGTATCTAGAAAACATTTTTGGGATTACACAGGTAGCCTTTAATTTTTTAGTACAGATAGAATAAAGATCCACATAGCTGGGCACACTGCAGTGTCTTCAGTAGCTGTATTCTTATTCATTGCAGTTGTTTTTTGCATTTTACTTGCCTTCATACATTTTGCAAGAACAAGTTAAAATTTAGTTTAATGAAAGAATCTAAAACAATTAAGTAACATTTTATAAGCATGGAATACTGTGAGTGAGGCCTAATTTACGGAACATGCTGAACAAGGGAATAAGGGAAAGAATTTCATTGTGAAAGCACATATTTTGAGTGTTTGTCTGTACCAATGCCTGTGAATTTGTAAGGTCTAACCTCAACATTGCACTATAGTTCTTTACAGAAATTGTTAGTTTTGCTGTGACATCAAATTTCACAGGACTGACAAAGCCTTGAAACAGTTTTAGTTTTGTTTCACATTGAAGTATCTTATAATGCAAACCACCTTGACCACTGAGATGCCCATTTGCTTAATATGTGTTCTCCAGGTGAAATATGCTAGGTCACTGATAAAATGAAGCTCTGAAATTCTTCATGCCACTTAGATCACATGACTTCCATTAAAAATATACTCCTTTAACCAAGACAAAAGAACTTTTATTTGGATTAGCAGACCAATAACAAAGCCAACATTTATGTATTGCTGGTAACTCATAGACTTTGGGGTGCTACCAGGCTGAAAAAAATAAACATTTGTGTTTGGCAGGGCATGTATCAGAGGAAAGTGTGCATGGTCTGCATTGGAGTCATTCCAGTCCATGATGATGAGTTGTTCCATATAATTAGGGAATAATTGGCAATTGCATTTTTATTTTTAAATTGTCTCCACGCAGACACGATTTTATACCTTATTCAATGTATTTTGTGAGGAAAGCTAGTAAAATCAACATTCATTGATTAAAATAACCTTCTCTTATAAAATATACTGTACATATGCAGCCTCGATTGTGAAAAAAGATTTTTCTGTTGCCGTGGAAGGCTGCCATTTTTGTTATGAACCATTCAACCACTAGGTGGCAGCTAGACGTTAAGAGAACGTCTTCATAAAACATGCTGTAGGTATGCTGTAGTCATTGTATTGATGTAAACTACCAATGTCAGGTATGGTGAGAAATGGAGATACTATTAAGGCTGACATTTACTTAGTGTAAGCCTTTAATCATTCCTTAATTTTTACTCCCTGCTCCATAGATACTGTTTTGCTTTGCTAAGTGCAGAATTGTTTCAGTAACTTTATTTTAAACCTTTATATGTTGTGTGGCATACACACTTTTAACATGTCTCCTAAGATGTTGCCTTCAAAGCTGTTAGTCCCATCACCATTCTTCACACACAGACCTGTTGAACAAAGAATGCAGTTGTGCATCATAGTAACTTATAAATAAATAAAGCTTGTACTCAGTGCAAATGTTGATTCACAGATCTGGAGTATCTAATTAATGATTAAATGGTGAAATCAATCAGTATGTCTATGGTAAAATAAAGAGCAATTCTGTTACAATATTTTTTTCCCTTTTAATCCATTTCTCTATACTTTAATTAAAAAAAAATAGTTGGCAATTTTTTTCTGGTTATTGGGGTGTGCACCACGTACAGCAGATACCGAACAAATCAGATGATGGGATGCTAATTAGTCCTGACCACTGGGTATAGAAACTCAAGTGGATAGCAAGAACCTCATCCAAACATTGAGAAGAAACAGATGGTGCTGACAAAGCCTGTAGGACTGCTTTGTATTAAGTGTGCCATTATTGCCCTAAGCCAATGTTGTTTCAAACCTGTCCTGAGCTCACCTTACCTCCTGAGATATTTGATATCAACATTAAACACCTTGTCACTGAACAGTCAACTTTTGTCTCAAAGACAAACTATTTTGTGTAGCATCATTGTATTTTTTTATCTGTGTCTTTTCTCTAGATTCACATTAGCATCTAAAATGCATTGGACTAGTCTTAGAAGTAAAATGATCAACTCCAAAGCAATGCAAATGTAATTTAAAATCAATGTGGCTTGCATAAAATAAGCAAAGAAATGGAATCCTACAGCTTTAAACATTAAACTAAGAAAAAAAATGTATTTCTAATTTATACATAAAGATTACCAAAGTCATTTGAATAAAAATCATTGCGGTTTTGCAAGCTGTAAAGCATATCATTACCATTACCATTTTACACACTGGTATAACTGCAGATCCGGTCTGCAAAGTACAGAACCTTAACAAAGTCATTAAATCCATTTAAAAAGAGCCTCATTTGAGGAGCAATAAAATTTTTAATCATTTTATTACCAAAAGAGTATTTAACAAGTAGCTAATTAAATGCCAAAGGCAGGTTATCTAAGTTTAACCTTCAGAAAGAAAACGATGTATCAAAGTCTGCCGCTGGCATCTTGGGATAGAAATGTCATCCTAGCTTATCCCCACGCCTGAACTAGCTGGTGGCCTTTTCTGAAGCAGGAACAAAATTAGGTGATTCAATTAATAGCCATCTTTATGTTTCAAGGATTACAGCGCTTGGGCTACATTATGGGGAAAGATAGACAAGAGGAACAGTGAAGCAGATAAAAATGTGGGCATGGCACAGTTTTCAGGGAAATGCTAAATAAGGTAAGGTAGTACTCTGGATGAATTTCCATGCTAACATCGTAAGATTAGATTGTGAAAATAACAGAATCCTTGTGTGCATGCTTTGAAAATAATGATAAAATGGAATAATACATTTCTTTTTCATACAAGATATTAACAAAGAAGAAAACATGGCTTTGTCTTGGAAACTGTCCCAAAATATGGGACAAAACATGTTTCTTGACATGCTAACACCTCTGGTTATATAGCCCATTTGAAGTATACGAGTTAACTAAGCAGCTTCTAAGCCACTCCACGTTTGGTTGATGAAAATAGCATTTTTTTAACTCCATAGATGAGACCTGATAATAGAGCAGAAGTGGGAGGTCCAACAGCAGGAGATCAAGGTTACAATTACCATATATCTGTTGACGGACAGCCTTGGGCTCCCAAAATTGTAAAGTTTTTTGAGGCTGGAGGTTAATTTATCTCTGTACTAAGATTTAAATTCTTAAAGCCAATGGGATTGTTGACGAAGCCTCAAAGACTGGGGGCCTCACCATTGAGATCCAACTTCTAAGTGAGGAGTTGGACCATAGAAAGTTTATGTTTTGAATAGTTTAACAATTAACAAAATTGATTCTTACATTTAGTATTGCAAAAAAATCACAAAGACAAAGGATCCAGGAGAACAAGACTTATAGAAGACAAGTCACAAAAATGGGAAGTACACATCAAGTTAGTAGTTATCACACATAGAAAGGAGAAGAAAAACTAGGAATTAAGGTGTGAACTGAACCACAAAAGCTCTCAGAAGACTTACAATGCCAATCACAAGATAGGTAAAACTATGTATTACAAGGACTTTGATGCAATCTGAGATAATTTGAAGAATGAAGGTCACATCATCTGACTAAAATAGCATAGGCCAAGCCCGTTCAAACAGATCTCAAGAAAAGTGTATGAGACCTGACACGAAAATGGCTGGATCCCATAGGGTTAATTTAGTATAGGTCTCTGTGACAAGACACTTTACCCATTGAGTACATTCTGTCCTTGTAAGAGAACATTAGGTTTTCACCATGCCAGTTGGGAATGATACAAGGGGGTTATGTGCATTCATGCACTGCCTTCATTGCTTTGCTGCTTTCTGCTCTCTGTGAAAGTATTGACCAGCATAAGTTAATGTTAGTTTTGGGTGCTTATCACTGGAGAGATAATGGCAGAGGTAAATTAAACCACCACTGGTGACCACTCTATTAAATTCAAAACACAGAAGGATGCTACAGTTATTCTCTAGACACACACTGCTCCATAATCTGTAAACTCTAGATGCCCAACATTTAATCATAGAGACTTTAACAATATTTGATAACCTTCATATTTATAAATCTTGATAGTAGGTACAGCATTATGCTTTACATACTTATCTATCCTGATGGTAGATTTCCAGTTTTGGTTTCAAAAGCAAATTCAACTTCATGCTATTAGAAGTCAAGAATAGATCATATATGGTTTACATATGAAAATTCAGTAGGAAGTATGGGTCATCTTTACTAAAAAAAAGTAAAAAATTATAACAAACCATTGATTTGGATGAATATATTTTAATATGTCAAGCAACACATCAGATGTTATTTGTCTATTTGTCTTCCCTAGGGAGAAACTATCACTGCATGTTCCCTAGACATTCTGTCAAACAGACTAATCAGCTATTTTTCATTTAACCTCTACCTCAAGCTCTGTCCACTTCAAATATTCTCCCACCTGATTTTTACTTCTTTCAATACTGAAAGTTGGTCTCAAGGATTCAAGATTGTCAATGATCGTGAGGTCCACAAGGAGATGAAAGCTTCTCTCAAAATATTATCAAGAAGTTTGAATTGCTGGAATGCATGTGTTCCCAAACAAGGGAACTATGTCAATAAGTAATGCAAACCAGTAAATGACACACAGTCAGATTCTTTATTTATGAAACATAACTGTCGATTTTTTAAAGACCCTCACAATTTTAATATTAAAATTTTAATTCATGATTAGTAAACTAGTCAAAAGTAAAATGCTTATAAAGCATCTACCACATTTACCTAGTACAATATGACATCTCTCTTTCTTAATGAGTTCATGTTCTCTCAATTATTATATTTTATTTTATATATACTATATTTTATTTATCTGTGTATTGGTTTTAATGTAACATCCCATATTGGACAAGAAGTCCTATTAAATTAAGTTCTTAGGCATAATATTGTGTCATTAGGATGATGTGAAAATGACATTATGAACACTAATTTATGAAACTGTGGGAGTATTAATAATACAGATCTAAAATACTGCAGTGAATTAAACATTTTATTGATTAAAAAGAAGACTATAGTGTTTTAATTTAAATATTTAAATATTGCGTGAATATGTAAATATCTACGTTATTGAAAACATTCACATTCTTATACTGAGTATATACTATAAGTTATAAAGTTATCCATTACTCAGTTTAGCTTGTCTTTATGACCATTTTGCACAGAACAGAAAATATACTGTTCATATTCCAACACCACACAAATTTTGTGAACTTACTTCATTTATTTCAATATTTAAATTTTTTACGAAAATAATCCCTGGGTAACAGTAAAGTAGTTTGAATAGACAAAAGTCCAACTACCTCTTACCACTAGTTTTAATGCAGTATACATTATAAACATGTCAAATTAGTACTTCTTTAATAAACGAGAATTTGAAAAGAACAAAAGAAATAGAACACCACTAACACAGTTGTTGTTGAAATTTGACAAAACTAAAAGCTGCACTTGGAAAAATACTGTTGTGTGCTAGAATACAGCTATACTCTAGTTTCAAAGTCTGTAAATACATCTCCTAAAGCAATCATTAAAGAATTAAAAGAATTTAACAATCTGATTTTCCATCTGAAACACCATATACTAACAAGCTTTTTTAAGTCACATCTGCACCAGAAATGTAAAAAAATAAGCAGCGGGTTACAGTGGAACACTCATCAACACTTGGATAAACATGTGAACACAAAGGCCATTTTTTCTAAAACATTTCAGGGGCTTGTGCTTTTAGAGCCATATTAAACCTTCAGGAGTCATCTGTGAACGTTTTATACACTGAACGCATGAAGTAACACCACATCAATTATCTTCATTAATGAATTGAGTACAAAAAGAAACTTATTACTTTATTTATGAATGTAGGGTACTTGAAAATAAAGTATACAGGTTTTGGATATTAATTAAATGTTTTTAGTGTCATTGTGATTAATCAATCATTTATGACTAACTGTAATACATTCAAGCAACTTTGTTGCATAAAGTGCTTAATCGCCTAAATGATTTAGGAGTGAGAGAGGCAATAGTCTTTTAGTGATGTGACCCAGGCTTGAACATATGATTATAAACCTCAGACTACATTTTGGGTGCCTTTAACTGGTTGATCCAATTGGGAGTCCGATGAATTGAGGTTTCGCTAACTGTTCTGTACAACAGACCAGTAAATGGGATGGTTCAAATATGATGGTCTGGGTAGGAGTGTAGCTGCTACTGGATTGCACTAGTAGTGATTGATTGAACCTGACCACACAGTTCAATACTTGATATTGATCAAGTACTGGGCCCTCGTTTTCTGTAGGCTCATACTAACTTGACAACATTCCAGCAGGACAACACATGTCCTCATGCTGTTCATGTAACAACAACTGTCTTGCAAGATGAAAATGTGGACTTTACATTGTGGATGCCCTAGTGCCTAAAGAAGCTGTGGAACCAACTGAATTCTTGTACGTCTTTAAGACTGAGGCTGTAATGTAAAATGGTTTCTGGCAATTATGTACAAGCCATGTAGCTGTAAAATGATCTAGTGATATTAATTCTGGCAGGTTGTTTTTATTTCACTTTGAGTTTGTGCCTTAGAACCAATACTGTCCTACAGCAATAACTGGCAAGGGAATAGAGCTGTTTGGTGCTGTCATAAATAAGAACAGGTGACAAGGCTGTTTCCATTTGAGTGAACTGTAATGGAGTTAATTATATTTTCAATCTCATTTTTGTTTTGATCTGTATTTTTCAAAGTCAACAATAAATCAGACCTCAAATATTTTAGAGGGACAACATCTCCATCCTGAGCTGTAATTTATATGGTTACTGGGGGAAAAGAATGCATTTTAATGGAGGGAAGAGAAAAAAATGTGTTGGTGAATGAAGAGTCATGCCCTCTATATGTGACAATGAAAATAAGATAACAGAGCTGAGCTTCTGCCTGTGGTGTAGTAAGCCTTAACTTTAGAAAGCATTTCAGTCAGTGAAAATTTTATAACTTACAGAAAGCATAACAGAGAACACAAAATTGTGCAATTTAGCAGTAGTAATTTCACAGGGACATTTAATAAAATAGCATATTATAGCAATTTTGCAGAATCAGTAGTTTAACCACAGACTTCAAATATATTATACTTGATTTTATGTTCATTAAGTGTGTGAAGTACAACATATAAATACAGTACTTTTACAGTACATTTTTTACCACACTATTGGCAAATATTAATATATGTACTTATATAGTTGCAGTTTTGAACACAGTTTTAAAGGCACCAGTTTTGATATGGATTCTTCTATATTTATGAGTAATTTATGAAAAATGTAGAAGGTCTTATGAATATGATTAAAATATAATTTACAGTAATGTATACTGTGTTTAAATACAAAATCTATACAAAAATAAATATTTTTTTGTAAAATGGGATTTATGTTGCTGGTACTGTCCATCACAGAAAAAAAGAATAGATATATGATTTCTGATGTATTTTCTAATATTAAAAACAACATGTGTGTCTTGACCGCTTATGCCTTGTGAAGGTATTGTAATGGTCAGTCAGGTTGAATAACGGTCAACTGTTACCAAATTATATCAGAGGATGGGGGATGGTAGATGTAGCTAGGTATTCTTTCGATTAGGTGTTTTAAAATACTATAGTGAACATCTAATAAATGTTTGAAATGTTGAAGGGTTTCTATAAGAGCATTGCATTACATACAGGGGTTTGTCCACTGTCCTGTCATATGTAACTCTCATCCAAAAAATGGGAATTATAAGGTGACTATTATGTTTTATAGAACGCCTTGCATTTCCTCTGTTTTTTTTAACAGTTGTTCTCATATCTGAGAACGAAAGGGTATTGGTAGAGGTCTCACCCTTTTCTTGTCCATTGGACACCAGAAGATATTCATTATCATTGCAAAATGCTGTTTACAAAATAAATTTAATAAAGCATGCTATGTGTGTTAATTATTGTGTCAAGATAAGATAAGATCATGTAATGGAAAGTTACTGAAGAAAAGTGTTTTATCCTAAAAATGTAATTTAAGGGCAGAGCTGTGTTGTAAAAGTAGCTGGATTCTATGAACAAAGTGTGATTGTACCCAGCGAGTCAAGGGCACGGGATGTTTTAATAATTTTATCTCTGCCCCAGCAAAATAGGCAGATACAAAACTGCACGTAGCTGTCTTCTCTGTCCTTCAAGGCTAAGACATATAAGGACTGGAAAATTACTGTCTTGCCTGTCTTTGTATTACTAACCAACCATAATGAAGTAAACAAGTTGAGGTATTGCGTCAGCTAAGTGTATAAAATAAGGGACCTTTTCCTATTTTACTCTGGAAATCAGCTCGCACTTGCTGCACGGACTAGTTGTTGCTGTCTTTCTCTATTGCGCAATATGAATAAATACCTTACTGAGTGAATGAGAACACCTTTCCTGGCTCTTCTTTGATAAAGATTCCACTAAATCACTTTATTGGCCATATACATTTTTTTGTATTGGGAATTTGTCTTTTCGCATACCCCAACATGCTCTCCATGAGACACACAGACAGGGAGAGGAGCTTGGGGTCAGAGCGCAGGGTCAGCCATTTATATGGCGCCACTGGAACAGCTGGGGTTAAGGGCTTTGCTCAAGAGCCCAATGGAGTAGGATTCCTCTGCCAGCCACGGGATACGAACCAGCAACCTTCCGGCCACAGGCGCAGATCCTTAGCCTACAGAGCAACCGCACTGCCGCCCCGCCTAGGATATGCATTGTGATTAACTTTCAGACTTCCAACAGTTTTCTGTTTATCCACCTCTGGTCATATGGTGTATCCACATCCCAGGAAAGGTATGAAAGTGAGATGACAGACATTTCAGGTGTTCTCATCATTACATTGAAACAATGAACCTGATTAGAAAAGAGAACTCATTTAAGATAAGTGTGTCTCAACATATGACTCAGATGCTGTGGGGCTCCATTGTGACCACTCTTGATGTAACTGGAAGTGAGCTGAATGCGATCTAAGCAGGTCTGTAATTTATTAGCCCACTTACAAGAGTCAGCCTAGATTAACCTCTCTGTGGAGTTCTCTGACACAATAAGAAGCAGCCTAGGGGTATAAACAAAAACAAGAATACTGTAGCTCCCCTACAGAATATTCGGTTTATTGAGAGGTTCCACAATAAAATTTAAGTGTCCGTTATACATATTACAAAATTACATTATAATAGCATTGTAACAATAAATAAATAAGTTGATCAGAAACACAATAAGTTTGAACATTTTATATTTTTCAAAATTAAACACAACAATATTCTATTTGGACTAGAAAGGTTTTTTGTTTGTAGTATTATGCTGTAAATCAGAAACATCTTGTGCAGGGTTCATTCATGTAGCATCCAAAAGCACATACAATATGTACAAATGTTTATAATGATATTTATTATATCTCATTTTGTGTATTGTAAATTACATTTTGAATAGACGTTTTAGATTCTCTGTTGGGAGAATCCTGGTAGTACAACCTTTTCTTATTAACAGTTGCTGTACTTAAAATTACAAAGAACAGATTGATCAATTTTCTGTTTAATGCAGTGTAATTCTCTAAAATGTTATAAATATGGGAAATTGTTAAGACTATCTCCATTTTATTCTATAAGTGTGCTTTAAGTGGCTATGGTAATTCTCTTTCTGACATAACTCCTACAAAACACCTCTCATTCATTTTTGTATATGCAGAATGCAGGAAAAGGTTTTCCTTAAGGAGCAGTGTGAAATTATACAATCTGGAGAGGGGTTCATGTTGTGTGGAGTATATCTGATGTTCTGCTGTTGGAGATTAGATTAAAAATGAGTGAAACCTGTAAGAGAATCCCAGACTGAATGGTGAGGACTCACTTACTGTACATTAGAGGCACAGGATCTGGTCTCTATACTCCTGCTCAATCATCTATAGTGAGTTATTAGTTCACAGTAACTGTAGTTTTACTTTATTAATTCACTATGTGTATGAGTTCCTTATAAATAGCTGTTAGTGCATCTGTTGTTTACACATTTCCCTTTTCTAAACCAATAGGCTGATGATCACAGAAGACTTGTTACAGGATAATATCTAAGTCTGGCATCAATCAACATGCATCATTCCAGTTTAGGTAATTAGACTAGTACTTGCACCTTTCAGAGAAGGAATTCAAGCAGGAAACAAGGATTGTTTGACTTTACTAACCTATTTATTTATTAACACATCTAGAGAATAGGGGATATCTAAATTCACATCTGAGTTATTATTCTAGCTAAAGGTGATAGATTTTAGACCTTCTTTGTGCTACAAACCTATATATAAGATAGGTATATAAGAAAACAACTATCTCTTTTTTGTTGACAGCCATTTTCTCTGTATCTACCTTTCCTATTATCTATATAAGAAGACATACATTTGGACATTCACACTTTCTCCAAGTGTCCTTTTCAGTATGGAATTTTCCATGTGAAATTAATTTATGATTTTGTAACAGGATCACTTTATACAGGGTACAGAGATTTACTTGCCCAGGTTAGGTTTTTTAATTTGGTCTGCCTATCTTCTTCAGTTCACAGGACCTCACATCTGTTACTGTAATATTTTCACACAGTGAGTTTCAAGCTTCATTTTGGACTCCTTGGCCACCTTTTGTTCCTCTGTCCAGCACTCTGAGATGTCATCTGGGCAGTATTTCAGAGAGGAGTTTCCACAAGTAGCTAGATCATTAAGGTGTTTTATTACCAAACACAACAAGGACATATTCTCTGGGGGAATGTAAGATCCAGGTGGCCACTGCTTAATGTTAAACCACCACCAAACTCTTCTTGAAGTTTGGAAGATTGTGTTTTTCTTTTCTACCATCACCAGTCTGGGAAACAGTACTTTCTCTCTGCCTTCCTCTAAACACCTGGAAGGCTCTGTTTTAGCACTAGCTGGTGTTACGATCCCTGCCTCTCGGCAACGAAAGAGGCAGAAGAAGGCGTAGCCTTAGTTCATCAGTCCACCTATCACGGTACGCGTTCACCACCACACCTCTGTCTCATCTGGTATTTAAGCATTAGTCTTTCCCTACCTCCTCGCTCAGTATTGGTTTCCCTTTCGAGCTTCTTACTTGCGCTACGCCTTCAACCTCCCTGTACTGTTCTGGTTCCGACTTTGGTTTTTTCCCTTTTTACTACGTCTATTGGATTACGGCTCGGCTTCGGTTGCTTTCTTCTAGTTTGGTTCTCTGGCTTCCCTTGGATTCTCGGCTCTCTCCTTCGTCTACGGTTTAGGATTACGGTTTGGCTTTGGCTACCCCCTCTCGGTTTGGATCACTGGCTTCCCTTGGATTCTCGGCTCTCCCCTTCGTCTACGGTTTTGGATTACGGTTTGGCTTTGGCTACCCCCTCTCGGTTTGGATCACTGGCTTCCCTTGGACTCTCGGCTCTCTCCTTCGGCTACGGTATTAGGATCACGACTCGTCTCAGTCGGCTCCCGCAAGTGGGTTCACTACTTGGTTTCGGTTTCACTGACCGAATCCGTAACAGCTGTTCCAGTTTGCTGTAGATGCTTAGTTACAGAAGAACCAGCATTTCTGGCAGTCCTGCAAATTGAATAGCTTGCATTACGTTCCTTTTCTTTTTAACTGTAGATGCAGACTGCTACTCTTTTGTACTCTGACAGAGATGACCTCCATGTGAAGAAAATAGGATTCTCCCAAGACCTAATTAACATTATGTATGCATATGAAAATCCCAGAACGACAAATCAAGAGCCTACTGTAGTTCTAGGGAGAGACAATAGTGATCTATTGTGGTCTTAGGAGAGACTACAAGTTTCTTTACAATGTACCTTGTCATAGTACCAATATTTCTGTGCCTGTGTCTGCAGGTACTGTATATCAGGTCTCTTTAAAATATCCACACCTGAAGAGCAAGAAGAAGGTGTTGAAATGTTCCAATTAAGCTACTAATGAGTAGATTGATGTAGAGATCAGCTGGATTGAAAACCCACAACACACCAGACTTCCAGGACTGGGACTGGGGACCCCTGATTTAACTAACAAATTTCTTGACTAAAATTATCAGCAGGCTAAAATACACTACATTTATTAGTGTTTCAGCTGCCTTGCAAGAACAAGAGCTCAGATTATTAGTGTAGATGTTGCAGCAGTTAGTCAAGTATGTTTCAATAGTTACAAATTATATGCGTAAATGGTATAAAAAATAAGCTCCCTTTCCAAGAATTTAAAGTCACCGTGACAGACAATAAAACAGATACAGATTTAAACTAAAGTGTATTTGGTAAATAGTGTGAAAAACCAGGATCCCACCTTATTTTAAAAGCCTTCAGTATATGTTCTAAATGTTAACTCACTGTGCAATCTAATACTTTTCTAAAATGAATTTGTTGTGATTCAGGCATATCAAGCAACATTTTCTAGTGCCTATTTACTTAGACATCTCATATGATTTTCCATTTGCAACCAATTCATCCTTTCAGTTTCCTATATCCTTTGCTTCCTTAATATCATTGGTGATTCACTTTCACATTTCAATTTTAAGAAATTAATAATATCAGTATAAGACCCCCTACTGTGGACTCTTCATATTCGGTTATACAATTATTTTTATATGTCCTCTATATCTCCTTCTCCTACAACACTTTCAGAATGAAATACAAGATTTTAGAGGTTATAGCAGCCTCCACTATCCATTCCTGCTAGATAACACAGAAGAACATTCAATTCCATGAAATACTCAACATTTTACTTCCCATCATTATACCTCTGAACCATTTCCACCTTTCTAAGGCTAAGAGGAAACCTTCAAATGAGTTTATCCTCTAATAAGGTATTTAATTAATTTTAGGCAAGTAATTTTTAAACAAATTATCACACGATCCCAATTACTGCAGTATTTGACACCTTAAGTTATAGGTTAACACATTAAATTATTATAATTCTCACAGGTTGCCAATACTCTGAAACCTCTGTCTCTGAAAAACGATTCTCCATAACTCTAGACATTCCCAGCTACTGTATTCATACTGTTACAGCACACCTTTATTTTATTCATAATGAAAAAACCTTATAATCTGTTTTCACAGTACCTTTTTTTTCCTAGATGTTATGAATTAATCTTCGTTTAATACCATTTCTCAACAGGAGCACGTTTGTAAATCATACACTTTTGTTTTACTGTTAGAAAACTAATACTAATCAGTGACTTTCAAATTGTAATCTTCTTTATAACAATAGCTCCTACTACATATTAAGGTGCTTTACCTTATGTGGAGTCAATCATAGTTTTTCTGTACACACACATAGTGTTGGTTCACATAGTATTTATCACAACATGTTTTGCCCTTATGAATTCACAATTTTGCTTAATTTGACATAAGAGTGAATTAGACTCACCTTTCAGTAAATTATTAAACATTTTTCATACCATCATACAAGGTGGCCATTGTGTAGAACGAGGATTACAGAAATTTTACAGATGAAGGTCACAGGAGAGACCTATCCCTGCAAGCAATGAGCACAAGGAGAGATACACACTGGATGGGATGCCAATCCATAGCAGGGCACAGACAGAAACAAACACACGCACTCACACCAGGGCCAATTTTCTCAGAATCCAATTAACCTATCTGTATGGGACTGTGGGAGGAAAACGGAGTACCAAGAGGAGTAACATGCAATCACCATGCACATAGAACCCCAATAAACTGACCCTAGAGCCCCAGTACTGCATTGTACCACATTGTCCATTGTACTACAGTTCCACCCTCTAATTATATTGTATATTGTAAATTAGTCCCTAATGCAATGTGTAATATTACTTAACAATTGAAAGCCTATGCTTTTCACTGTAGACCATATCCTACTTTTCTGACTTATGGTGTTGCTGCCATGTAGTGTTAAGAAAAGGTCAAAGAAGTGTCAATATAAACATCTAAATCCTTGTCATAGGTTAGTTCCGTAATTTCCTAGTCAGTTATACTACATTGATCATTTTCATTTTTATACCTGCATTAGTTTTTAACATCATTTACCTGATTCAGCTTAGAACAATATCTTCTTTTTTTGAGTATCTGATCAAGAACTGAGTTTCATTTTTAGGTGTATATTGTTTATAGGCTGCCTAGTTTTGTTTTTAACAAGACTATTAAGTTTCACTGTGGAACCTTAATTAAGCTGTATATACACAACAATATGAAGGGTCTTTATTTAACAATAGTTGTTTTCTGCATATTAACCAGCTCTCTGTTTTCTTAATTGATAGTCCAGGGATAAAATCCATTGGTTCTTTGAATTAATATTGTTTAACAACTGAGGTATATTAGTAATTCCATACATAGTGAGCTGCTTTATATACAGTATTAGTCTTTTATGTCACTTGTTATTAATTAATTTTCTGTTTTCTCTTCTTTTCTTTATTATATCACAAACTGTTGCCAAAAGTTAGCCTTACTCACTGCCTAAATAGCTCTTAGGAGAATACCCACCTGGCTGATTCATCAATTTGCCAGATTATGCTGAACAAAATAAGATGTAGTTCTGTACAGTATGAAACACAGGTTCAAAGTCATCTTGCGTGGACACAGAACAAATACCTCTGGCACATTCTCAGGTGCCAGCTGTATCAATATTGTTTTACTGACTTTGATTTATTTCAGGATTGTACACCAGCATTTGAATCTTCTCTCTTTTAGGGTTTCATTCCCTCAAACAAACTCTTCTTTCTAAACAATCACTGACATCTTTTCACTATGTGTTTATTGAAATGGTTCCAACTCTTAAGATAGCACAGCATACTTTTTTTTCTAAGAATGGGGAGGCTTTATTTAGATACAAGTGTTAAAATCAACAGAACATCAATCATGTAATAATATATTTTATTTATAATTATAATAGTACTTTGCATTACTTTTGCATTAATGTAACAGTTTGGCTCTTGCAGAATGCCAAAATAATTTACACTTCCTGAAATGTAACAATTGTTGGAGTGAAGCCTGAAGATAAGCCTGAAGAATTGTTTAATAAAATATTAGGGATGACCCCAAACTCAGAAAACCTGACTTGGAATGCATCCAAAGCAACAGGTTAGCACTTCTACCCTTAAAAAGAACCATGGACCTTTTGTTACCACAAATAGTCAGGGTTGTGGTTTAACTTCTGATCTGAATGACTCAGAAATTAATTTTCACCATATTAAATTATATTCACATAATGATGTTCATATGATATTTGGTTTCTTATACCATAGTATGAGCTTTTCATTTTGAGAATGGTTTTACATTTTGATGATCATTGCTAGCAATTAATTGATATAATTGTTTCTAATACAATAGTCAATTCACTGTTGTAAATGTTATTATTTTATTTATTTTTTCTGGGAGAAGAAATAGATTTTCATTATAGAGGAAGGATTTAAATAACTCTTAAAGTGTATGCATAGAAATGTGAATACCATTTCCAACTTGCTCAGCAAGAATGCAATATTGCTTGCTATACATATTTAGAAATGATCATAATAATAGGGATGAGTATGACTCTTCTGTTCAGAAAAATTACATTTTTAAAAATTCATTGGAATCCATTCATTACACCAATCAAAACTAGCTATGCTATATACTGTATTGATTAGCCCTAATGAGGGTAAATCAGATGCCCATGGGCTGCAAACTTTGACTATATAAACGCAAAGCAGAATTAGAAATCTATTTACGCTGCTTTGAAGCCTTATGAATAATTATGAATACAGAACTAATCAGTATTCATATTCTCATAAATCATACCAGCTGCTTGCTCTTAAAAGACACCCTGTCTCTGATAGGTGTTCCCTATAAAACATCCATGTACAGTATATTTCCTTTGAACTCACAATATTCTTAGAAATTAAAATTGTAGAACAAAGTTTATCTAGCATGTTTGGTAGTTAGCAGTTAATTATTAGTACTTGTCTAAAATCATCCTGTAAAATTTAAAATATAGTAGAACATAAGAAAGGGACCAAATCAGAGAAGGTCATTTCGTGCTTCTTGTTGATTTGATTGGTACTAGCTTATTGACCCATGTATTGAAAGATCTCAGATTCAACAACTTTGCTGGGTATTATGTGCCACAGACCACATTGTTATAAATGGCAAGGTACTGTAGGTACAAAATGAACTGCAGCTGCAAGACTGGCATATTGCAACTAAAAGATTTCTAAAATCTGTAAAAATGGGGATTATGTTACAAGATGAATCTACACACCAATTTATAGTATTTATAATTAAAAAATATCAACACACTAAAAGTCAAACCATTCTAAAACACAAGATCTTGTTTCTACCAATAAGGACAAAACAGAACCCGTATTTTTGATAAGCAACAAACATTGAAATGCACAATTAACATTAAAGAAAGGATTATGATTAGAAATATATCTGAAACCTTTCAATGCTTTTTGATCACTTTTGGCAGAGCAAGTTTTAAAATTTTATATTTTCTATCATTTCTAAAACAATATTTGTTCACTTTACTCTTTTTGCACTTGTTTTTGTAGCCCTGACAAATCTCATTTTATCTCTTAACGCGCTGAGTATGTTTGAAACAAGGAGGGCAAACTGCATAAAAAACATATTCCAGCCTGTAAAAAGAAAGATTTGCTCAGGCTAAAATATTTGTATGAAAGTGATATCAATGCCTTAAAATAAAAAAAAAAAACTTGGGGAGAAAAGAATTCTCAAACACTTAAAGGTATGTAGGTGGGCTGCAATCCATATCACCCGTGAGAGCCAAGTTACTGTGCGGTGCACCTTATTAAACAGAGCCTGATAGGGTCAATAGCCTACTCTCAGAACACCACCCTAGAACAATTTCAATTTTAATAGCTTTTACTATGTATTTCATAAGCAGGCCCATTGAAATAGAGCCATCAAAGTCTCCTGGTTCCTCCACGACAGATTTTAGCCTGAGAGCTTGGAGTAATTATCCCAGTGGATATCGGACTGTGTAGCTATTTCAACCTCGTTCATCATCTCAAACAGCTACATACTCTGCCTGCTAATTTCATCAGATGGATTAGCCTCTCTCACTTGTCTATCTTTTTTATATTTCTAGGGGGTGAAATATTGCCTCCTTCCAGTTTTAATAAGCCTGAGCAGGCCATGCACCAATGCCTGCATTCCTGATGCCTATTTTCTCTATGTGGAGTGATCTTCAGGGGAAGGGTTGGGAGTAAAAGTGAAGGTGAAAACTTAAGCCACTCTTACCTGCAGGGCAACACAAGCTGTTTTCTTTATGCATAAAGAAAAAAATCAAGGTAACAAAATCTGCTTTAGAGCACCACATAACACGGTTTTCAATTTGCATTACAGTAATATGAAGTGCAATTAAGGAAATATTTACCGGCTATTATTCCATCGGTAGCACTATATACCAGCTAACTGAAATGACTTTTCACCTAAATAAAAAAAATCATTGTAATTTGGTAGTTAGCATTCAAAGTGATAATAAGAATAGGCTAGATAGACTATCTAGATAGACTAGATAAGAATAGAGAACAAGAATTGAATAGATTTTAGTCAAGCACAAACTAAATGTGTATAGAAATTATACATACTGTAAGTAAGCATGTGATTTTTTTAATGTAAATTTTTCCCAGACACACATAAACGTGGACCCCGTGCCGCTTTACTGAAAACTATTTTGGTAACAGAATGTGCATTTTAAACAGATTTATTCCAACAAGTGCTTTAAAAATACATAAGTGATGATTCTCTATGTGCATCCTTAATATTTATTGTGATCTGTCTAGATCCATATCTATTCTTATCTATCAATCATATTGACTGTTAGGGGTGCATGTGTTTGTGCATTCTCCACTTTCTCCTCATTTTTCTTATGTGCCTCAAATATACCTTATATATTCAGTTGTTTTGGATTTAAAAAGTTGGGAAGCCACCATGGACATTGGGGGTAGAATCCAAGGGCGATCCTGTTTGGATTTTGATAAACGGGCATAGAGGGATGGCATCAGGACCACTGTTGGTGTTATTGTCCTGATATGAAAAATGTGTCATTGAGTTGGGGAAAGCTGTAGGATGTGGAACCACTGGATCTGCTTTTAGAATTAATGAATCTATAGTTGTTCTTTTGAGCAGTGAAGAAGTGCTCCAGAAGGTTGCTCAGCAGGGCTTAGCTTCAGTTTTCTTTTTGTCACTTGCAGTCCCTACAAGGCAAGTGGTGATTTAAAGTGCGCTGGCCTTCCTAAAAAAAAGGAGGAACTTTTGATCAATGAATGTAACAATTGAAGAAAAAATGTTAAATATTAAAATGATTCCTTTATGGTATAATTGTTCTAATCTCAAGCATATCGTGTCTTAGAAAAACAATCAAATACGGTATCTTATGCGATGATCAAAACAGAGAATTAAATGTTGCATTCAGGTTTTGGGGTGAAAGAAGCATGTATACAGTATAGTTATTGCTGATAACTAAGAAAGTTGAGACAGTGAGTTTCACTGTGGTGAGGAAGCACAACCAAACCTGGAGAAAACACTGAAACAGGACAGTCAGGTGATATTGTGAATAGTGGGGCAATAGGGAAGGGAGGATAAACAAGGCACTTTTTGTCATGTGGAACAGTCAGAGGTTAAACCATGCTGGATAGACTGCAATGAGTCAGTTGGAGGTCAGAATTACGGTAAATACAGTACAAAGAAACTGAATTGTTGACGGGTGTCAGCTTTTGCATGAGAACACCGAAGCTCAAGTGTGGACAGTTCAAACAATGAGTGATAGAGAACACAAATGCTAGTGATTCTGACTTATCCATGAGTTTTCTGCTATTTTCCAGTCAACATCTCAGAGGAAGCTAAAGTACAGAATATTCCTGGAATGTATTAGGGGTAGACAGGAGATAAAAATAGTGGATCATTTCCCCCGATTTGTGATTGTTTCTTAATTCTGCACAGCAAAAGATGTAGAAAGTAGGGATTGTAGATTTCTTAAATTAACTGTTTCTAATGAAGGCAGTGAGAGAACAATGGCACTAAAACCTGGTCTTGGTGAACTCCTGTGTCTTCTGGTTTGTGCTGTATCTGAGTTTTTAATCATAGACTAATTTATTTGTATTTTTTAAATTTGCTTCCAGCTGTAAAAAAAACTGAAAGAGATTTGTAATTGGTATGTACCCAGAGCTAATTAGTGAGTTTGAGGTTATCTCATTCAGATATGCTAACTGAAATATAATGAATTTGGCTGAAGCACAAGGAAAAACACTAACTCACTTTGGGGGGTTGTCTCATAGAGTTTCATGCCCACCTGTGTTCTGCCTTATAACAGAGAAGGTATGATAACTTATTAAGTGATGTTCAGGCAGAAATAATGGAGCAAATTCTTAATTAGGAAGTTGAAGAGAGATAGTTCTGTTCTGAAATAGCTGAAATAATCCCTTCCCAATTTATTCATACCCCTGATGAAAAAGCAAAAAATGTATTAAAGTAGAATGGGTTCCTGAAAGGATAATGTGTTTAATTAAACAAAAGTTATACTGTAATCATAATAGCATTTCATAGAGAAAAGTATTATCATACATCATATTTGTTATTAACAACTGAATTCACAAAACCAAGAGGGTCACATATTTCTTTATTTAAAATTAAAGAAAGGCAGGTTTACTGTAACATTGTATTGTTTGGAATTGCAATGGAAGCCACCAGAATTATATAGTGGTATCTGTAGGTTTCTTATTTCTTTGGGGGTATAAGAGATGGCAATACATTACATGGAAAACATTCAATAGTCATATGTTTTTCATGGTCATTGCTCTCCACAAGTTTAGGGTTGGCTAAAATGCAATCAATAAAAAGTTTTAATGTCCATTAGTAAGACATTAAGTCTACTTTTGTAATGGCCATTTTGCCAGGAAGAGGACACAAGAATATCTTGCCATCATGAGCTAAACTTTATGTTTGGGAGGAAACTATAAATCTAAAGGCAACGATTGGATGGTCCAATACTCACTGGCATCTCCAGGATGCAAAGTGTCAAAATCTACCTTGTCTCATCTTCATAAATGTTGCTTTTATAGATTTGTTTGTAAAAAAGAATACTCTTCTGAAGGCAAACCACAAAGAAAGGCCAAACAAGCTTACCAAACATAATCTGAATGACTTTCAAAACATTTTTTTTATGGTCAGATAAAATTAAATTGAGCTCTTAGGACTTGCTCAGCAGCTCCATAGTTGAAAAGATGAAGTTCTTGTTGAGAGAAAACACTCATACTACTGCACATGCACTGTGTGTGTGTGTGTGTGTGTGTGTGTGTGTGTGTGTGTGTGTGTGTGTGTGTGGGGTGGGTCTATTATGTTTATTTTTTGCAGCTTTGGGTCTTGGAGACCTTGTTAAAATAGGGAAAATAAACTTCAGTATGGACTTCAGCATTTTGGACTCAAAAATAACCTGACCAGTTCTTTTCCAGTGTCTGTGAAATCAGTCAGTCGGCTTTAATGCCACAGATCAGGTCAGTTTTGTGATTTTTGGAATAGAACAGTGCGATTTATACAGAATAATATAATGCCAAACAATAATTTTACAGAAGAATGCAATGAATATAAATCATGTAATTAAGCACTTTAAGTGCAACATACTCTCAGGCTTTGTGAAAATTTAATGTAATCATTAACAAAGTTTCATATATTTGCAGAGCCATGAGTGGTATGTCTACCTTATGACAAAGTGAGAGAACTTTTCAAAAAATGCAACTGATGGCCACAAGCCATTGTATATTTTTGGAAATGTATATTTTCAGCATAGTCTTAAACCATTAAGACACTATAATTAACAATTATTGGACATCTCTGAGACAGAACTGCTATGGCAATCTATCCTTAAATGAAAGATTATAACTTTGCAACCCAGATTTGAAGTAAGTAACCGTAAGGAAGAACATTCATAAAAAAAAATAAAACAAAGCAAAATGGTGGTATGGCACTTAGCATTACTGTCCAACAGTTCTAAGGCTCAGGTTTTGATTCTAACCTTGGAGCTGTAGTACAGTATGTCTATGTGCAGTCCTTATTTCCTCCCTATTTTGATGTCAGTTTTTGTCAGGTGTTCCAGTTTCTTTCCACCTTCCAAAGACATGCTGGCTAGGTTTGATCTGCTATTCTAAATGGTCCCTTTCTCCATGACAACGCGATGGACTGATGTCCCATCCATGGGGAGAGTAGTTGTAGGCGCGCAGTCCCTCCTTGTGCCTCAGGCTTGCCAGACCAGGATAAGTGGCTTACTGATGATGGATGGAGTAATGAAAGCAAGCAGTCAAAAAGAAGGAAACTAAATCCTTTATGTGTTTATTAAAGCAGTGAGTAAGTTATTATTGCAGTGACAGAGCCCATTATACAGGAACATGAAACTATATATTATTTTGCAGAAATAAAATATCCATTTTGGAGGATTACTCCTTTGAGGTAGGTGGACAGAAAGATGCAATTACTATGGGACTACTAGGATTCACCAGAGAGATTGTCAGTGTAAAATCTCTTTTGCACATGGTATAATTAATTGATTAGAGTAAGGTAATCAGACCAGAGAAGCTGGTGGTGGCAGCAGCTACTGAGTCTCACAAGGGTTTCCCAGAAATTAATGACACATTATGTTCAATTCCCACAGGAAAAAAAATAAATATTTGGTCCTGTAACATTTAACTGTCACAGATGTTGCAGAACATGTAGATTTTTAAGCAAATACGTGGAAAATGTCATAGGATTCTAGTAAAGATTTTATGAAGTACCATTTTTTCCTACGTTTCATATAACAGTTTGAATGCAAGTTGCTTAGACTTGTCTAACCTAGCTTTGATTGAAAACGAGATAAAACAAAAAAAAATCCGCAGGCCATTAGTGTTGTCAGTAGTAAAACATTTGCAGAAGTATTGCATAAAGGACAAGATCATATTATTGGATATTTTCAGTTTTCAGATGGGAAACGATATGCCATTTATCAGCACAAATGCTGTTACTAAAACTATATGGTTTTGATATGATGAATGATTACTTTCTAGGAAAAGATATGTGCTTGAATTGATCTGATCTTTTCAAATAATCAGATAAAATGACAAAGGCAAAAATAAGAGAAACATTGGAAAACTGTGACCATGATATGATCACTTCTGAGTTATATTACAAAAATAAAAAAGACAGTGTAAAGCAATGGTTTATGATGTTAGTAAAGCAGGTTTCAGAATGAGAATGAGACAGAGCCTAAGAGTAATAAATTGAGGTAAATTACAGGAAATAAGTAGAAAAAGCATGGCTACACTTGCGCTAAAGGCACAAGAAAAAATCGGAACGTGTTAATAAACTGTAGTCCAGAAAACGTTGGCATAAATTGTTTAAAATATCACTATAGAAATACTTTTTTACTATTACAAAATGTTTTATACTATAAAGTTTATACAGAATAAAAAATTAAGATAAGGCCAAACACAGCAATATCTTGAGATGCACACGCAGGTAAAAATGTCTCAAGGAAAGCTAAGGAAAAGATTCAAACAAACATATTGTGCCTATGGGAGCCAAAACTAATGTCAAGGGCCTTTTCCAATATTGAGATAGCAAACAAAATTGGTAGGGTAAGTATTAAAGTGTCATAGGGATACAAATGGTCTTATTATGGAAGATGAGGAGAGAATTGCAGATGTTTTCAAGGATTATTTTACTCAAGTGTTCAGAAAGCAGGAAAGTTATAATATGAAACAATTAAAAGACAATCCTACTCAGTTTTAAAATATTACAGAATAGTTTATGAGAAGAATAAGGTATTAAGGGGCCTAGGTCTAGAGAACTTTAATAATGAAAATTGCATGGACCAAATGGCTATTTCCCATGATTAAAATGACTCATATGACAGGGGATATACCTAATTACTTCAAAATAGAAAATATAATACTCATTCATAAAAACAAAAGAGTCAGGGGATTATAAACCAATTAGCCTTGCGTCTGAAGTTATTGGAAAAATATGAGAAGCCAAATTGGAAGTTGTTTTGGGAGAACATTAGCATGGATTTAGGTAAATAACCTCCTAGATCTCTTTGATCAAGTCACTGGTATAGTACAGCTATAACTTCAGGGCTAATTACATAATATATTCAGACTTTCATAGCACCAACTGAAAAACTAACCTTCAATTTTAAAGCTACATGAATAAAAAATTGGTAAAAATAGGAAGCAAAGGAGGCTGATTAGATGTTAACTCAATCCACAGTAAGTCCAAAAGTGGAGTTTCATAGAAATCAGTTTTTGGACCACTGCTAATACTAATCTATAACATATCGATATTTTATACTTTTATGTAATTAACTTACTGTACTTGTCAAATTTGCAGATTATACAAAAATAATCAGTTTCAAAAGCTTTAAGCTTACAGTCTTGATCTATATTAACTTCCTAATATTTCAGAATGTTTTATTGTATTTTGTATTTTTCCCTTATCCTATTGTGTACACTGTGTACACCTCACAGGTAACAATAGGTAAAACCAGAGCACCTGGCATAAACCTACATGAATACAGGGAGAACATATAAACTTCATGCAGACTGCAACTAAAGAATTTAATCTAGTGCCCCAGTCCTGCAAAACAGTAATGCTAACCACTGAACCGCCGTGCTGCCTGAAGAAAGATACAAGATGTGAAAAAAAGGGTTAACTGATTTCTTTCTGCACAAATACTTCTTTTGGTACAAGACATTCCATGCTTAAACACTTTTGAGTTATGGCAGGGACGGGAGTTAACTGATAAAAGATTCCAAGTGCGAGCTGGAGACTCCCTAACCATGGGAAGAAGAGACTAGCCATTCAAAGTGTTCAAGGTCTGGAGAATGTCCGAACACAGGTGACCTCCCCCAATTACCATAGTAACAATTTGGGTCAGAAACAGCTGAAGTTTGCTACATAAACTGGGGCTTTACAACAATTCTCTGAACAATTCTTATTGTTCCTTGCATGCAATAAACTCAGTTGTTTAAACTTCATCTCGGGATCCAGAACTTATTTGTCTGTTACAACGTGCCCTGCTATGTGGTCTAACCTCTAAACTGTGGGTTCGCCACTAAAGATGTAAAATTATGTTACATTTTTAGCAGCTAATCACTCAAGAAGAGGATGATGTGCCTATGAATAATAGTATGTAAAGTACAGCTAAACAACAATTACATAGTAATACATGGTTTGGTATTATGTCTTCTACTCCATATCATTTAACACCAATTTATTGCACTGTGCGGTTCAAACTGCACAATTATAAAAATGCCCCTAATGTACATAACCTTCATGGTGTAAGAAACACACATATTGTTTATGTGGTAGCAACATAATTCCTCTGGAATACCACTTTCCAGAACCAGAGTTATCTTACAGTGTATCACAACCATTTGACATTCTGGTCAAATGTGTTCAAGACATTATATGACTTCTGTAAATAATTAAAATCAGATTTTTAGTGCTAGAAATTATATAATTATTACTGTAATTAACTTGCTCGTGAGAATAAACAGTGGGTATGACTAGACTTGCCCACATGTTGTTTTTGTCAGTCAGGCAAACAAAACATTTAGGTCCTGTCATCCATCATGACCTGCCATCTAATCCAAAAATAGCAGCAATTTGTGGAGCCTTGAAATGTTCTTTCCGCTTTTCTTTTTCTGTCTGGTAAAACTTTGAGACCCAGACATCTTAAAGCTGATGGCAATGATAGTGACCTGGGACAGATCCTCCTTCTTTCATTTGTGTGAAAAATTATGTACAATAGGCTCATCCATCTTTGAACTATGTAAGAACATAACAAAGATTGCAAATGAGATGTAGTGATGAAGCCTATTTTATATGCTTGGTTCCTAGTAGCTTAATGACCAAATAATTCCATTAAGCTGTTCCTTAAAGGTTCCCATTGACTTCGGTTTCAACAATGTGTCTAAGGAGTTATTTTTACTCTTATTTACTCTTGTTTTTAGGAATCTCTGTTTTCCATCCTGAATATTCCTAAACTTTATTTCTACCTGTGTCTCTTCTCCTTATATAGTTAATGATCTTCAAAAAGCCCTCTGATTTGATTTGGTCAATCAAATTCTGAATATCTGAGATAAGTCCCTACATAATGTTCTCTGCTGAAAAAAAATAAGATTAAAAAGTCTGAAGGGTATTAAGAGTCTAATACTAAAAGATTCACTTAGTCTATCTGAGCATGATCCCTTCAGACCAAGAATTAGCCTAATTTCTCTCATTTGTAATGCTGTTAGCAGCCATATCTTTCATGTAGTATGCTGGCTAAAATGGAACAATATTTCAAATGAGTTCTAACTAATGCATTGTATAATTTTAATATTACATCATTTCATTTGCAATTCATTGTAAACACTTAATATCATACGAAAGCATTCTTGTTTTTCCATCACACTGTCTAAATTAGTCAGCATTCATTTCTATAGTTTTCTCATACTTCTGCTTCACTTACTGAATATATTCAGACACCTAAAGTAATAAGGTATCTGAATTGTATCTTTCAATGTTCGTTTTGCTGATGATAACATATTTGCAACCTCACCTAATTTTTTGTCATCGCCACACCTGCTAAATTTATTTTTTGTTGTTTTCGTAAATAGCAAAATCTATTTCACACTACTTCGAACTGTAATCACTGTTATTGCAATTACTAAAAAAATCTACTTAAGAAAAGGAAATATTGAATGCAATGCATATATACATTGTGTCAAGTGCAGTATTATATTGTTCTAATGCACATCTGAATATAAAGCAGATGTGTAAACCTCTCACTAAAGGCTCTGTTGTTTATTGTGTTAATTGTTTTTGTGCTTTGCAGCATCTGTAACTCAAAGCAGCCTTTATAAAAAAGCAGTCTCAACTCAGTCATCATAAAAGTGAAGACAATGATATTTTATATTTTTTCAGGGGAATAATTGCAGATACACCAACATGACATAGACAACGGCCAGGAATGTGAAAGAGATGTGCCTGTGAGATTTATGAAACACATCTTAATGTGTGAATCAGGTTACCCTTTTTCACTTTGTAGTGACTCCTCTGGGCCTTACGGAGTAAACTGGAAAGCAAAGCCAAGCATGGTCAGCTCATGTCCGTCCAGTTTCAGAGACTCTCAGCCAGTTGCATTCCCAGCAGAAAGAATTCTGGTCACAGTCATATAATGACATAACTCAGTAAAACTAGACATATCTGTTTGCCACTCAGGTGGTCCTTTCAACCATTGTGTCCCATGTTGTGCATTGTACATCTCATTCATGTTTTTGAATCCCTTTGAATATATACTGATGGAAAAAAGAAACACAACACCTCCACCACCACACTCTGGCCCTCCAGGCTGAAGAGTGACTCATCTGTGAAGAGGACCTGATGCCACTGTTGACAAGTCCGTCGCAGCCTCTGACTGGCCCAAGCCAGTCGGGTGTGACATCTAGGAGGTGTGAGCAGAGGGCCTCTGACAGGTCGCCTTGCTCTAAGGCCAGCAGCAAGGAGCCTCACTGTCCTGTCACTGATGTGGGCATTGTGTCTGCCAGCAGTTTCAGCAGCAGTATGGGTGGCAGTCCTGAAACGATCTCTTAGATGGACCAGTCTATGTGTTGGTCATGCTCTGTGGTCACTCGAGGGCAACCGGATCTTGGACGGTCATCTGTCCTGCCAGTCTGCTGAAACCTTCTGCAGTCGGGACACAGTTGGAGTGGCTTACTCCATAGTGTCTGGCAATGCTGGCACATGACATGCCTGCCTGCAGCATGCCAATGGCCCTCTCCCTTGCTTCTGGTGACATTCGAGGCATTGTGGAATGCACATAAAACTGACTAAGTGTGGCCTTTTTCTTGCAGCGACCTAAGCTTTGAATTAAGGCCTTTTTAAAGGTGACATGATCAGGCATTGTTCCACCTGAACCTTGTTGTGTAAAAGTGCACCTAACGAGCTTTTATGTGATTGGCAAGTTGCAAAGTCTCATTGCACAAGCTGTATTGCTGGTCAGAGGGCTTAAAACAAATTGACAACTTTTTGTGAAAGTACATAAGCTATAACTATAGTATTCTCATTCCAGAAAATGTTGCGTTTCTTTTTTCCATTTACATATTTACTTAGAAACCAACTGTCCTTTTTCAGTGCTTTATTTAGTAGGATTAGTGTAGTATTGTACATCTTTACTGAAATTGTACCACAAGCGTATAAAGTTGCTCTATCAGAGGGACAGCTTGAATGAGACATTCCAATTTTGCAAAAAACGTACTAACTAGATTTGATAGTGCAACTGTCCACTTAAACTGATTTTGCCCAACTATTTTCCAACATGATTGCCTCTTTCTTGACATTGTGCTCTGGGCAAATGGGCAAGTGAGATTTTTTTTTTCAGAGCTCGCTCTGGACTTTGCATGTATCCCATCAATAAATACATGGTTGTTCCACACCATCACCCTCCTCTCCTGCTTTAGAGCCTTTTAGTGCACAATCCTGTCATAAATAAGGATGCCTTTTCTTGTTGTTGCAGTTTTATTTATATCTTCTCTTTTCTAACTGTTCCCCCCCCCCCTTGCCATTCTGCAGGAATACAATGCCATTCTAAAATATGTGAATATCTTCAAATGTTTGTATCACAGCAGAAACATGTTTTTAAAATAAATCATGAAGGAAACAATTTTTCAGTTTAGATATTTTCTCATTAACTTCTCTAAGCAGACAAAGGCCAGAGATCCACTGGCTGTTTTGACAGAAACCAAGCAATTCTAAAAAACAAAAAAAAATACAGAGTTTATTAAGCATATGTGCTGCTTCTGTACCTACAAATCATTAAACATGATGTTATCTGATATATCATGAAACTGATAGTTTTTGATTGATGCCAACCTCCCATGGTGGCAGAAGAGGATAGAAATGCTTTTTATACTCATCCAAGAACAACAGAGTGGATCAACAAATGGACATTCTTTGACCACAGAACAACCTAGATCACTAAGAGTGATGAAAAATCAAACCAGATTTGATTACCTACTAATGTTAGTTTGCTAGTTTGTGGACTCTGAACAACATACATCAATTTATACCAAAAATATACAGCTCTTAAAATGGTGCTGTATGGCTTGAATTTCTGTGTGTGCTTATGAAAATGGAGTATTTTCTATTTTTTTCCCACATATCAACCAAACTCAATGCTGGAAAAGCACAGATTGTATAGAGTAAATACAGTAAATAAAAGTCTAATAATATACTGTTGGCTGTGTTACTATTGGTGTCATTTTGGTCAATGCATTCAGGATCTTTCTTATGAAATTGTCTTCGACAGATACAACACAGAACACAGTGAAATACATTTATGGACAGAACCTGTATGCTTAGATTTACAAAAGACCTACATTCAATGAAAAAAAACAACAAACATAAAGCACTCTCTTTTCTGTTTTTTTCCTAATTGATTTTTTAAACCATTTGGGACACTTTTTGACTAACTTATGTATTAGCATAAATCTGTTCAGGACTTCAAGGAGAATCTTTTTAATCTTTTGCCATCCATTCTCCACTGAATCCATACATTTCTTTACTCATACTCATTTACATCTCATTCCTGCAAAAGCTGCATCTGTTCATGTGACACAAACAATTACGTTAGAATATAGATGTTAAGAAAACAAAGGCAGAATGACAACAGAAATAGCAAAGAATCTAAACATTTATCCCAATAAGGTAAGATACCCACTAAAATGTTCATGAAACTGCCTGATTTTATCTGCAATGTCTAATGGAGTTAATAAGGAATGTTTGGAAGGTACAACAGTACCACATTCATGATTAACCTATCAGGATCTATGGTAGATTAATCTACAGTATGATAGATTTAATCTACTGTAAATTGAATACTTTTCAAGCCACCCGTATCTTGATTATCTGTTTCCCCATTGTTCATAGTCTTCTTTGACCTCTGATCCAACAGTGTCTAAAGGCAAATGCTGCTTACTTGAGACTGGGGCTCTTGTTTTTCTTGCTTTGTTTAACTGCATGGAGACATGTTTAATTTATGACAGTTAATAAAGCAAAAATCCTTGCTCCTGGAGTTAGTTAGTCTAGTTGCGTCTGAGGACTAAGGAGGAACGTTCACAGGCTTTTCGTCCTGTTTTTTCCCTCTTCAGGAGGATCCTAACACCTGGTTTAATGGCTCTCACTGCTGCTCGTTCCAGTACCTATTCTCATACCAACGGTCCTGTGATTGTTTTCAAATCCCTGTGCTGGTAAGTACTCCAGATTACTTTCTCGCTTGCCTCCATTTCTCCCCCAGTTTCTGTTCCTTCTATTTCCACCTTCCAGGAGCTTCTTCCTGTGGCAGTTTGATGGCAGTTTTTTCCATTTCCCTCTGCTCAAGTTGGCTCACTTTACTATTAGTATGCACACAATGTATCATTATTGAATAATGTTAAATGAATAAAACTGCAAACTTGTTCTTGCTCATTTGAGGCCTTCACTGCTTTGAAACTCCATTCCATTCCAAAACTTCCTCTGAAGTTAAAAACTCTATCACATTACATTCTTACTATTAGAATTAATTAACTATTACTATTAGAAGTATTACTAGGTGCAACACTATTGCTAACCACTAACTACTAAACTCCTTCATTGATGGCATAACTTTTTTTTGTCTCACCCTTATGTACCTGACCCCATAAAAAGCCAGAAACTGTCACTTCTGCTCTTCTACTCTTCAAACTATCTGCTCAACAAATAAACCAAGTGGTTTTTCAATAACAATTTCATTGCTATTCCAGTATCCTCCCTGCAATGGTCATATCATTTTTGAAACTGATTTTTCCCTGATCTCAGAGAGTTCCTTAGAACATCAAGCTTGTTGCTGAGCGTTTCTCTACCCTTTAGACAGAACTGTTTTTTGTCTCATTGGCTAATTCTGGACACCGCCTGATTAAAAGAATCTCAGTTGCTGGATCTTGGATGACAAGCATGAGTATACTGTATCAGGATAAGTCCCTTCTAAACCCACTTCCTTAATTTGAATTTATCTCAACTTGTTAAATATAGGAATATGCTTAATATAGAACCCGTTATGCCATTGGTACAGTATTGGTACAGGTGGTGGAAATCGTTTCCTTTTCAGCTGTACAGCTGCAATTGATGCTATTCATATTTGGCACAGTCTGTCTGACTACCTCAGTGGGGCTGGACATCTAATTTGTACATCCAGGTAGTCAACATATGACTTATGACCTGCTTCCTATTTCCACACAGCCCAATCATCTGTCATAACCATGCTCGTATAGTTAACTAAACCTATGAACAAAGCTACTCCTGCCCATCATTGTACAAGTTATTTCTAGTATACTATACACCTTACGTGCCATACAAATGTTACTACATAGCTGCTTCTTATATGTATACATCCTTGTTAGCTGGTCATTTGGCAGGCACCCGTACAGAATGTATAGCCAGGTGGTCATGGTTATTGAAGTTTGCATATTTGCCTGTTTCTTCCTTCAGATGATTTCCACTCAGTCTGAAGACATACTGGTAGGTTATCCCTGTGTGAGTGTGGACATGTTGGTGTTTGTGTCTGTCCACCCTACACTGGACTCGTGTTCTGTCCAGGGTGTATCCTGCCTTGCGCCCATTGCTTGCCAGTAAATATTCCAGTTCCGCAGTGACCCTGAATAGGAAGATGCAGATAGAAAATGGATGGTTTCATAGATGGATGTTTGGGTGGAAGCCCTCATTTTCCAAGTTTAAATCGATATGTCTATTGGGAAATTACAAAAAAATACACTGTAACAGATAAATAAAAGCTATTCATCTGGTTTGTCTATGTCATAATTTGTATGTTAATTTAAACCATTAGGTTCCTTTTTTCAATGGACCCTCAAATACCCACATGTATCAGTATAATACAAATATATTAAAGTGGAATTGTTTGGAAGAAATAAATTACATTTTGGATTGACTTCCAAAAAAGCAATGATGTGATATTTATAAAATAACAACAAAGCACTAACATGTGTAATTGTATCATTCTAAAAATATTATTTTTCTATATACAACTTCACTGAAGACTTGTTTATTATGCAGGGAACATGGAAAACCACATATACACATAAGTCTAAAT
The DNA here is from genome assembly GCF_055471065.1 of Atractosteus spatula. Classification (NCBI taxonomy): domain Eukaryota; kingdom Metazoa; phylum Chordata; class Actinopteri; order Semionotiformes; family Lepisosteidae; genus Atractosteus; species Atractosteus spatula. The sequence goes on from NC_142707.1 coordinate 15,980,538, forward strand.
ACATATAGAAAATTATTAGTGTCTTAAAGTTAATATTTTCTAGTTTAAATTTCCCTTAGTAGATACGTTTCACCTTTCAGCACCTTTCAGCAGAACTAGCTACAGTCTGTCTTTTTTAATTTTACTTTGTGTTGTGACATAAAAATTGTGATATTATTTACATACTGTATCAATGTTCTGTTTCTGACTCATAAGCTTATCCTACTGTATTTACCTTCATATAATTCCTAGTTACTGGACTACCCCCCAGACAAGGAAGACAATAGACAGATCAGAAACAAAACATTAATGTGCACCCATGTACAGAATCTTCTTATTTTTATATATCAAAGAAATAAACATACAATATCTAAATTGTGTAAGTGCTCTATTTTGCTACAATGCTCAAAAAGGTGCATGTTGTTATTTAATATAATGAACAAAAATATTTAAATCAACATCTCCCTTAAGCCAATTAATCTGCAATTTATTTAGATTTTACTGCTCTGTATTGCTTGAAATGATCTACTGACTGCAGATGCACAACAATTTTTGCAAGAATCTCAAAGTCTTACATTGAACATTAACTAATTTAATGAAAATATATTTTAATTATTTTTTTGCCTATTGTTTTTTGTCAAAACTTTGAAATTTGATTTGAAACCACATATTTTCAGAAGCTTACTTTTATTATTCAAAATATAAATGGCTCAGTTGCTCAATTGCTTTCTTACAAAGAAGTACACGACAGAATGCAGAAAATGCATCCATTTTCGTATTCAAATAGTTCCTTCAAACAAATACACTATTACATTGCGATGGAAAACTGCAGCCAAATATGGTATGCCTTGAGTCTTATTTTTCCCTATAATGGCAAATCCAGCTCCTATTTTTTGCCTTCTGATAGACTAAGCCTAAGGTTTAATAAGAAAAAGGAAGTAACAAAATATTAAAAACTATTCAAATAAAGGACAGGCTATCAATTAATTAATTTGTAATTACCAATCGCAAATTATGATATTTCAAAACCAGGACTGAAGTTATCATGCATAAATAAACCAATACATTAAATCACTAACTTGTGTAATATTATTATTGCTCTTGGTGTTCAGAAAAAAATACATTGTAGATAGTATTTTAAAATCATTCCTCTCTCACTGTAAGTAAAATGCAGAATATCAATTCATACATTTACACTTCACTTAAGTAGTTTTATGTTTTTTTTTAAAGTAAAGCCATGATCTTCATTTAGGGGAATATGAGTTTAATTGGATGGATGTAACAATGAAGAAGAAATGATCATTATGTATATACACTTTAACTAATATTGAATCTCAATGAATTTAGAAAAATAGACATTCAAATATTTTAAAAAATCTCATTATATTGTATTAGAAATCATTTTCATTTTTACAGTAATAAATTTCCAAATTCAGATTGTCTATCTGTCTATCTGATTTGCTTATTTTAAAATAAAAGATCTTACAGTAATGATGACTTCTTACTTTTTTACTTCATTTCACTGTGTGGTAGGTTATGCATCTATTTCATTTTGTAAAACAAGGTTACAGGTGGCACCTTAAAGCATAGTTAAACCAAAAAATTAAATTCAGTTTCTGGTATATGCACATAAAAAAACTTTGAACAACAACAAGGCCACATAAAACAACAGTGAATACTCAGCAAAAGCATTCTACAGAGCACTTTTGCTGTTAATGGGAAAGAGCAATGCCTTTGTATCAGAGGTAAACCCACTGCTACATGTACTGTATATCTTTGATTGCTGAAGTATTTCTAAGGATATTTTTTTGTGTTACAACATTAACACAAGAAATCCTTCATGATGGATTTGATTCCCCTTTATAGGAAAAATCCCTTTCTTCTCACCATTATTATGGTACAAAATGTGATTTATTATACATTTAGAACATTATTCATCTGTGGCAGTGAAGCTTCTTGGGAAACGTTTATTAATATGGTCATTCTCTGTTTGGTCCAGAAGATGGCAGACTTTACTGCAAAATGTTTTCTCAGCGTTTTCGGCCACATTCCACCAAATTGTTCAGCAAAGAGAGGGTAAAAAAGTGAAATGACCTAGCCATATTTTTTAAATGCATTGAGAAGAGACATGTTGTTATATCTGTAGAGCTATGCTTCAGTTAATTGTTCATTTGCGTGTCTCCCTCCTGACGTCCTTGGAATTCAATGGGCTAATTTAACAAAGTCCTTCACATTTTTGTCCATTATTTTAATTCACTTTATGCTATTATTTTGAAGTAGATTCACAAACTTAATAATAATAATGAAGATTTACACAATTTTTTTTTACACATTTAAATTATTATTTTAACATAAAAAACAGTCCCCAAAATGAAACTGATTCAAGTGCTTTTCAAGTATTTATGTGAAATGGTCAATTAACCAATAATTGTTATTCTATAAAGTATATTGCTACAATAAGAGCTTTAAAAAGTAATTAACACACAACTTTATTTGATTGCATTTGTTTACTTTTTGAATAAATCAAAATTAATATATTATAATTCAGAATACTGAATTTATCATTTTGCATTAATATATACAAGACTGCAGATGTTCTTTTGCGTTTTTCAAAAATAATCACACATGGTTAATTTATTTTATTTCTGTGATGTTATTAATATCACATATTTTTGAATGAAGGATTTGGATCTGTTTTTTACTAAATAAATCCACTCAACAAATTGCCAAAGTCTTTCAGGAACAAAACACATCACACGCTAAGTAACTCACCAAATGTAAATTATTTAAGACAGATACATGGACCAAGTAAAGAGTTTGGGATTAATACATGTGTAACATGACAAATATGGTACCATTTAAATTAGTTAGAAAAACATGTTGCGATGCAAATATGCCATGATTCAGAACTTTATCATTGTGCTATGCTTTTTGTGTTTACTATTAAGGCTAATGATATGTTAGTTTTAACTGCAGATATCAAAGTTGCTATTTAACAGTTCTGTATTATGTTGTTTTTCATTGTATATGATCTCACTCATAATCATGCAATAAGGCTGCTTGTATCTCTGACAAAATATTTACACAAACTTCACAAACTTCTCTACATATAGCCTGTCAATATTTATAACTTAATCACATTTGGAACTTTCCATGGAAAGTACGTAAAGCTCTACATGTACAAATTGGTAAGGTGCTATATAAACAAAGGTCTTGTATATTTTGTCAGTTGTTAATGTTGCAAAATGTCTAATGTTTACATACCTCTGACTGTACCACATCTGTCCTTGAGATGCAAAAAAAGGTGATTGTTTTTTTTGTTTTTCACAAAACAATTCTTTTAGAAGAGCTGTACTGTATATCAGAAAGGCTAGAAGCTCACAACAAGGTTTAAAATCTATTTGAAATTATTTTAAATCTTTTGTATTGCTGGATAGTTATTTTTTCAGTTTTCATTTTTTGACTCAAACCTCTTGCAGAGAATAAAAAGGTGTCACATATAAGTAAGTTAAATGGAAACAAAATTAAATTAAAAATATAGATTTTATATTCTTTCTATTTCTATCTTACTACTCTATTTTTCTACTGAGTCCAATGTGCAATATTTATAACTACTAAAAAGAGAAAAGTAATTATTATTTTAGTCTTGCAAGTACTGTACAGCTAACTATGCAGACATATATAAAAACAGAATTCTCCTAAATTTGTCAGATCTTTATGACAGTAAAAAAATCTCTTTAAACTTGTGTTAAATAAAAAAATGGAATAAGGTAAAACTAAAAGTAGATTTAATTTTGTTTATTGTAATGTTGTTAAAAAGAGCCACAAATTAAATAAAATAATTCCAACATTATACTATTTATAGCTCTGACATGCTTGATAGACATGAATTTATCACACTAAATTAGAAATATATATTGGTGTTCACAATGCTTATGTGAAAAATAGTTTTAGACTGTTATTACATATTTTAAGATGTTGTAATCATATAATTTTTATTTGAAAATTTTGCTTTTGAAAAAAGGGATCATGATAGCATTGAGGGAGGACATTACTGATAAACTGAATTAATCATTTTTTGTATCTTCATAAACTGAAAAGTAAGGATACAAAAAAAGCAGACAACTATGAATTAATATTCAATCTGCTGCTTTTTATATTTTAGTTAAAGTATGGAATAAGAAACAGATCTCACACCATGATGTTCTAAAACAATTTTGGGGGAATGTGAATAAAAAAGTATGTATGTACTGTATGTACAGTATTAACGTTGTGAGGAATGCATTAATAAACATTCCTGCACATTAAAATATAAATAATATCAACTATATATAATAAAATAAATCTAAATTAATAATTTGTGGTAACCTCAGAAAAAGAGAGCTAACACATTCAGTCGAAGTAGTCCTGTTTTGCCACAGCTAGAACTCATCAGTAACCTTGCTTTTCCATAACACTTTTTGGTATTTTATAATTTCCTAATGAACAAAATATTTCAAGTTTTATTTTCTTTTTATATCAGAAATAATTTATATATGTATTCAGTATGTGTGTTCATCTGTATAGGAAGATTTAAATTTAGTCTGATACAACATTTTTACAGCCAAAGTATGTTTAAAAATAAGAATTCACTGCTAGGATCATTTTCTAAAAGGATGCATTATTTAAAACACACATACATGTAATAAAAAATAAAAATTTAATTAGTGGATTTTTTAACTTGATATGTAATAATAGCATAAGGTTTATAAAGCTCTGTGGATAACTAAAATTTGTCACTATAAATTGATTAAAACTACAAGATGCCTTGTATTTCAAAAGCTATATTAAACCTGTGTCAAATTTTCTAAAAGGTATATTTGTTTTGGAAGATTAAGTAAACAATTACAGCAGTCTTTATCGGCCTGTGTAGGCTATTTAAATATAGTTTGCTCATATCTCTTTAAACTGCAGTTTTCACAAATGCAGATTATTTTTCAATCCATTTGGCTTAAATTTATGTAATTACATATGAATTCTGTTTTTTCCCCAATAGATCTACTTCATTCCCTAATTGAGAGTACTTTGGATGTCCTTAACACTAGTGTAACCTATTATTTAACTGCAGAGGAACATACTGTATGCATAAAAAATCCAATGATGTTATTTATAATTAGCAAAACATGATTAATTATAAATTAAATAGATATATGCCTATGACATACAATTAATTTAGAATGAATAACTGTAACAGTCTAACACAATATTTAATTAAATAGACTTATATTAGTTTCCCTTTTTGTTATCTTGATGCAAATTCAAACCTTCTGACCAGTTCTGCTGTGAAAAAGAGATAAATGTCTAGGGGGGGAAATAAAACTGTTGTACAAGTCTCTAGAAGTAATTCACACTTGTTTTTTTTTTCAATTTAAATGACAACATCACTCACGTCACAATTATAAATGAAAGAAAAATAAAATTATTGAGTTACATACAGCAGACCTGTGTTTAAAGTGAAGATGTACTGTATGTGTCTGCAAGTCTATCATTTCAAATTAAAAGTGATTTTATTTTTAACTAATTAAATAATTTATTGTGGTTTTTAAACCCTAGTGTTTTCATATACCTCTTTTCAATTAAAACAGGCATGCATGACTGCTTCATATAGGGCAGAGTTCAAAAAAGGAGTATATTTAGATGTAAAATTAGAGAGAAAAAGTGCCAAGCTTACCCTTATAGAAGGATAAGTTTATAGATACTGTATCACAGCTGGTCTAAAAATATTTTTTGAAAAAAAAAACAATACAGCAGACCACTTTAGTTCTTAGTTTTGCCCAGAACTAATTCTGTGAAATTTGCTGCGCTTCCTTTTTTTTGAATGTATTCTTATTTGCATGTTGCTTTATGTCTTTTATAGTACAACAATTGTGAGTTCAAAAGAGCATATCTCCTTTTACAAAATAACAACGTCAATAAGAGGACCTTTTCAAAAATAAAAATACCAGTGAATACTAATTTAATCATGAATTGAAGCAGGAACCTGAGTGTGCTTTACTTTTCAGGGAATGAAAAGTAAGTTCGCAATGAAGCTGCTGCACTTAGCAATTGTATTTATTTGATTTCAACTAACACAGCATCAACAACACCTGGTAACAAAATCAATTTACTATTGTTTGTTCTCCCAGGTATCTTTGTCCTTTTAATTAAATTCTGTTTACTGTTGAAGCAATTATTTTCAATTTAACCACTTAAATGGAGATGAAAGCAATTCTCTTGGTGCTTCCCTAAACCAGCTTGCAAATTTGTAACCTCTAAAAGAGTATTTCGCTTTATCTCTTCTCATTTGCTAGCAGAGATTTAATTTCCAAGCCTTTAAATATGACGAATTACTGAGCATGTCTTCAGTTAATGCTTTTAACAGCTCCCAATAAACTGCATTAATCAGGTGAGCTCCTGGCCCAAACGTGCAGGCTGGACCTGCTAATTTACCTTATTAGATGGTGACTTTAGCGCATAACCAGGTGGATAATCTCACGGCTTTACAGCTTTAATTATGCTATAATCAGTTCAGTGGTTGGCTGTTGAAAAAGCCAGAAGCACTTTTTTTTTCTTTTCCTCCTCTCTCAACCTCTCTTGCAGCAGCACATATTCTTTCTGTCACAGTAAGACCCCTTTGACAAATCACTTGAAGGACAGACTAACTTTGTAGGACAAGACAAAGCTTAAACATATGGTGGAATCCCCCAGGTGCTTTCTTTAAGAGGGCCAGTTTGTAGGCCTTATGATTTCTAGCAAACTTCCCCCTTAAATATCAGCCATTATGGTTTCCTGATATAGTTTTCCCAGTAGATACATCAAAATCATTTGCGTATTGTTAAACTATTTGGTTGTTAATGGAAGTTCTAGCAGTCAGGATTTTGTCATCTGCTAAAAGGCATTTCAAAGGCTTCAAAATTAGTCCAGCTGTGTTATGTAGCTTCCTTTTAAACTCGCCTGAGTGAAATGCGAGCAATAGATACTGCAGGAGTTATTGTATTTCTAACAATAATTCTCCATTGAACATTTTTTATTTAGTATTTTGGTAATTTCCGTCTGAAAAGTTTTAGCTGGAAAATAAATATCAGCTATTAAACATCATTATTATAAATTTAATGTGTGCTTCTAAGCATGTTAATGAAGACTAAGTGAAATATGGATGTTTTTCTCAATGCATTTTATACCAATTAAGAGGCCCATTTAATGGTAATTAACCACTAAACTTCAATTTATGTCACGTTATTTACTCTTTTGAAATTTCAGCTCTCAAATACCAGTTTCTGCATGAAATTCAATCAAGGAACATCTGTTTTCACCAGTTGCTAACAAGTACATTTCAGGATAATGATGATTGAAATGGAGGGAGTAGCAAAACTAACAAGGAGTGTGTTGCTTCAGAGAACACTCTAAATAAAAAGTGCCTGAAAAACAAAAGAATGAAGCTGTAGCCCTTTTATAGGGACCCATCAATACAGAAGTAGGCAGTTGTTTGTAAGTTCAGAGTATAAGAAGAATATTTGCTAACAAGAATATTTGCTAACTATGAAGTGTAGCAAACACTGTTAATTAAAGTTGAAATCTCTAACTCAAAAGTACAGAGAGTTTATTGTATTTGGTGCAATACTGTCATATTTGCAGTGACACAGATCTCTTGCAACACAGACTTTGAAGTCAGAGCAGAGATTTTCCCACACTTATTTGCAGGATTCCTCAGAGTACTTTTATAATATTATAACACTATTGACACCATTCCCAGTCCTTTATGGACCTCAAGCTCTTTGGTATTCAAAATATTGCTCTGAAATCCAAGATGGCAATTTTACAATAACTCCAACTGCCCCAGGTATTACCATCGAGGACATTCTCTTCAATTGTGTGCCACAGTGGTGTTCTTATCCATGAAGTTACCTCGGTGGTCAATCTTCAGCCAAGTTAAAGTGACTTGTGACAGCCTTAAAGCACACATACAGTACTGTTTGATTTTCCTCTTTATTTCCAAGTTGACACTTCAATATACCATAGAAATAGATTGAACTTATCTAAGATTAAACAAGCTTAATAATGCAGTTATTCAAGTGCTCAGTATACATGCAGAACTGTAGTGTATGTCAAGAGTGCTCCTACAATTTTTAAGTAAGCTTTTAGATTTGTTGTCAGCATCAGTTTACTGTATGCTAATGAATGCAGAGGAGTTGTGATGCCATGGCAGCATTTTATACTTTGCCTGAAATATTTTTCCTAACTCAATAAAATACAAACTGCACTCCCACAGCACCCTTATTCCATCACCCTTTACTCCTCAAATACATAAAGTGTAGGGTATATATTCTGACAATTAAAAAAAGCAACAGACATACAGTATGAGGATAAAGAGAATATATAATCTATTTTGCACAATGTTGAATCCTAACATGACATCCTTAGAAAGGTTAGCAACTGTTTAGAGGTACTGTATGTGTGATGAAACAACAAAACAAAGAAGGCTTTGAAGAATCATTAGATGTTTGCAGGAGATTCTTTATGAAAAGATGCTGTTTACAAGGTATACCTGAATCACATGTGAAAAGTATTTTATTTATAGTTTAATATGTTTAACCATATACTGCACATTGGTTGGTATTTGGTATACAGTAATTTCACCATTAATGTTACAACCCCCTGGTTGTATGAATCACCGTATTTTGTATGCCTTCATTAAAATGAAAACACACAGATCTTTGTGTTGTTTAGAGTACATTCCTTATGTAAAACAAGTACAGAATTAACCTTTTTTTAAAACTATTATTTCTTGTTAATTACTAATATCACAATGCTGCTAGCACATTTGATTGATAAAGAGCAGACTGTAACTTGATCTAAGTAAAAGTAAATACAAGTTCTTTCAAAATGTTTCTAATGTAACAGAAAATATCTGTGTATGCCTACAGTCAGCATATTTTTTCATAGATACCATATGTGTGTGAAAGTTTAGAGTGCATACTATGATCAGGCCTTGTCTTTCAGTCTTTCAGGTGGATGGGCAATTGTTACACTGGGTATCTTTCAGTGTCAAACAATTTTCAATTTGACTGTTGACATTTACTTTTTTTTAAATATAAAGGAATGAAAGGTCTATGTATACCCCCCCACCCAAAAAAAAAATATTTTCATGAATAGGAAAGCAAGCTCCTTTCCTTTTTTATGGTTCCTATACTTTCTCCCTGCCCCCTCCTTGAGGGATACAAATGTGCAAGGCAACATGCACAGCGGACCTGCATTCCCTACTCAATCATTTGCTGTCACAGGTGCAGCCACTATGTGTTATCCTGCCTTGATTGATAGACTGGGATTGTGGAGGCTGGGAGAGCTGGGCACCGCTCCGATGGGGGCCTGTCACTCTGACAGCCTTGTGCTCTGTGAGAGAGTATTCTCAAGAGAAAAGGGCTTTCAAAAACCCGACTGGTGTTTTGTCTTCCTAGGTGTGGCACCTGATCGTGTGGGATTCGGAATTTCCAGGATTTGTCTTCAATGCATCGGAATTCTAGAATTATATCCTGTTAAATGTTCCATAGTTGTTGTTTTTTTACAAATCACTAAAAAGAAATGCGGAACCATCACAATTGCATCAACACAGTTCTGAAACACACCTGCAATATCCATTGCTTATTTTCTTTAAAAAACAGTGTGGAGCACTTTCCTTTTATTAACATTAAAATTCATATGCATATGTCTGTTTCATAATTCTAATTCATATGTCTGTTGATTCCACAATTTTGTCCAGGTCTCTTTGTAATTCTCATCTTGCTATTTATGCTTGCCACTCCCCCTTTTTTGTATAATCAGCACACCTTGCTAGTTTTCTAACTACAGTATATCAGAATCTATCAGCTGCTAATAAGATGCTGATCAAGAAGGACAATGGGACCAAAGCAGATCCCTGTGGTACACCACTTTTTACACCTGCCCAATTAGAATTTGTGCCATGAAACAGTTTCCTTTTTGTTAACCAGTTTGCAAGTCATGTGCACAAATTACCTGAAAACCTAAAAAAACTTTTAATTTGAGAATCAATCTATTTAACGTGGACCTTAGAATTTAGAAGCTTTCTGGAAGTCTAAATATATCATATTCCAAGAATTCTAAAATGTTAAACAAGACTTACCTTCTCTAAATTGATGGGTATTTCTTTAAATGCCATTATTTTTTAAGTACTTTTTTAATTGAGCTCTTTCATTTACAGATGCAGCCATTCAAAATGCGCGGGCGATACCGCATTATTTTGCGGTACGCTGTACGCAGTCTACCGCAAGCTACCGGTAAATACCGCGAGTTACCGTAAATTCTCCTATAATACGACAAGCAAAATAATAGTATCCGGAATTTCCGCAAGGTGGAGCTAATAAAGCTCAACCTCTCATGTTTGAGCTGTGGCCATCAAAGTCTTTAACGAAGATATTACTAATAGTATTAATAATGAATGACCTTGGACAAGCTGTAAGTGTAAACTCAAAGTATTGCCCTGGTCAACATTCTTTTTTTCATTGACCGTCTTTGTAAAAGTAACACCACAGCATTTCGCAATCACGCATTTGTTTCCAATCATGCAAAGTACAGTGATTCACCATGCCTTTCACATGCTCATAAAAGAGATTGATTTAGGAACATAAACATATTACCGTATGCAAACTGTACTGTATACAGTATGTATATGTATATTTAATGTCTTAACTGTGCCCGTTTAAGTATTGAATATTCATATCTAATTTTACCACTGAAGGGAAATCGTAGTAGCTGAGCATAAAAAGAATAGGAGCATACTGCAACGCGTGTGAAGGCCATAAACGATATTAATTTTGGAACATAAACATACAGTATATGGCTGGTCTCGGTACTTTAAAGAAAACATACACGAAACATGGTTTCATTATGACCAGAATCGGTCTTGAGATATTTTTAACTTGATTTACAGTATTTGAGAGGTATGTCTTAACACTGATACTACAGTGCTTAAGTACTGCTCACGTATATGTTTCTAGGTTTATATTATGCATTTCATACGGTCAAATTACTTTTGAGCAACCAATAAGAAGCGCGAAACGGTATGCGTTTTACTTTCGTTTTGTGCTGGGACCCGTGGATTGATTAGAGATATCAAGTACATACAAGTCATTTTTTAAATGTTGTAGTTCGTCTTGAAAAAATGTTACGAGTACATCATCTATCAACAATTACACAGGTTCTGTTTCCATATTGCGGATTTTGGTTACGTAATATTATTTTCTAGATTTCACGTTGTGAATATATGATTTGGGCAAACAGAGCCGCAAAGAAGTACATTATGGGTTGTTGTTTTTTTTTTTGCAGTTTTATCTAGAACAAGCGATGCTTAAACCTTTGTCTGATTCTTGTGAAACTATCCACACGACAGTTACAGTACCTAGGAGTTGACTTCAGTGATGTCACTGATGGGATGTTTCTAAAAATCCATCCTCTGTAAAACGTCTTCTCTAGTTGTCCTGCATATGTATTCGCTAATGAAGCTGTGTGTTCTGAGCCTGGATCTCTACATTTCTGTATGAACCAGCTTAGAGGGCTAAAGACAGCTTGTGTTTAAATTGAGTGTAAGGCAATTTATGCTTCTAAAGTCATGGTCAGCATTTATTATTGTACTGTGCTGTAAACTTGTTCTGTGCCAAGTCACATTATTTTATAGCGTTTTTATAGCGTTATCAAATCCGGTGGAGTTTCCTGACTCCCATGTCACATTGTCTGTGATTGAAACTTGTAAAACCGGTTTAACTCGTCACAGCCAGCACTCCGGTTGTAAAGTAGAAGCAGGCGAGATTTCCAGCGAAAAACACCTCCCCCTTCTTCAGGTGTGAGGGTCTTCTGCTCAGAATGAAACGCTAAAATGTAATGTAGGCTCTGAATGGGTTCAATTGTGATTTGGGCTTGATTAAGGTCGCTGCTTTTCATCTAAAACCCTACTTGAATCCTTCTAAACTAAAAATCAGTGTTTGTGAGTTCTAAATAAAGAGGTATCCAGGTAACAGTGAAACGGGCGGACAGTCTGGGGAGATCGCCCGTTTTCCATGTAAATAGTTCCCTGGTTCCGCACCCCTTGGTGTTTCTCTCGCTCTCTCTCGGGTCACCTGATCATTAGCTCGAAAGATTTGAGTGCTTTGTGTATATTCTAATGGTAGTGGGGGCAGGGTGTGTGGGAACAGGTTTGGTTGAAATTGCATTGGAGATCTATGTTCTTCACACCTGAAACATTTTCTCTGAAAGCATTTTCTTCGCAGTTTAACCGATCTTGTTACAGCATGTTACAGTTTACTATTATTAACCATATTAATTTTAAGTGCTTAATGTAAAATCTTGTAAAAATATATTTTCATTGTTCAAATATACATTAAGTCTGACTATCATATAATAAGTTAAATACAAAACTAAAGAAAAAATAGGGTTAAATATAATTCAAAATATTTTGCTAACAATGTTAACTGTTTATGAATAATAAAATGTATTAGCTAAGGAGTAGGATGGCACAGTTGTTAGTATGTTTTTTGTTTTGTTTCTTTTTCATAAATACAACAGTAGTACCTGATGTCTCAGTGGCTTTCAAAATTAAATTATGCATGCAAACCTGTGAACTAGAAAGATAACTAAGATATCCATCCATTTATAATGGTGGCAAAGTGGTTAGCATTGCTATCTTGCAGCACTGGGGTCCTAGGTTCAATTCCTGCCATCCTGTGTGTGTGGGGTTTACATGTTCTCTCTGGGTTACATGGTTTTTCTCCATATGTGTGATATGACTCCCTCTCGCACTCCAAAACATACTGGTAAGTTAATTGGTTTATGGGAAAACTGGCCCTGGTGTGTGTGTGTTTGTGTCTGTCTGTCCTGTGATGGACTGGCGCTATGTCCAGGGTGTATTCTGCCTTGTGTCCGTTGCTTACTGGGATAGGCTCCAAATCCTCTGTACTGGATAAAGAGATTAGAAATGGAAGTAAAGGCACTGTGTGGATGGAACTATACACAGTGTTAGAAACCCACTATGAAATGGCAGCATCTCACTGAGAATAAAATATTTTATACTGCTGGCTTAAGGAAACAGCCTTTCCACCTCTCTTGCACATCAGTATCCATACCTAGTTATTTAAACAACTTGCCTCTAATTATAAACATCTTAATATGCTGGCTCTGTGGATCCGCATCAGCTATGTTTGCCCATTCCTTCAATTCATGTGCATCCAACACAGTTCAATGCCAGCAACTACACATAATCTAAAATACAATCCTTATTTCAGTATCTATGTAAACATATAGTCTGTTAACTTCATCATCTTCATCAAAAGTATGCCTAACCCCATTAGGAAGTGTTCTTGTTATAAGTGTATTCCTCAGCTTTCCCCAAACTATCTTCTTCTTGCCAACATCTCTAGTCTTTTATCCTGCAATAACTCAGCCAACACTTAAATCTCCAAAAGCTGCTTGTGTTAATTTCTTTAAATCACAAATATCATGTGTAAATACTGGCCATGTAATACTCTGCATTGTGGAATAATAGTTTATTTTAAAGGGAACTAGAGAAACTAAGAACTAGAGAAATCTAGTTTTTTTCTAGAATTAATAAATGCACATCCTGTTCACTGAGGAAATTAAATCCACACTGAGAAATCTTCAATATGTTCAGAATATGACAGCAAGAATCCTATCAGGGATGCATTACACCTGTTTTCAAGTCCTTGCACTGGTTACCTATCAGATTTCGAGTCAACTTCAAAATCCTTATCCTCCTTATATACTGTCCTACAACTGTTATTATTGATCTCCGAATTATTGTACTTGACATGACTTCATTCAGCCTTTCCTGAACGTCTATGACAGGCAGAGAGAGTGCTGTTTCTGGTGCGATCTTTTACAGCTGACATTTCACTGTTTTAAACGAACAAGAAATTAGATTGCTCATAAATCACTTATTCTATATAAACACAGCGTAATTGCCCTCCGAAAATCTTCTTTTTCTTGTTCGTTTTAGAGACCTTGATCGAAACTGATTTTAGATGTCAGAAAGGATTTATTTTCTCTGTATTTCCTACATTGCTTTGTCGAGATTTTAACTTTATATCTAACTTTATATCTAGGCTCAGATTTCAACTATAAATCGTACAGTAATTAATAGCAGTAAATACTGATGTTTATACATAAAAAAGTCATGCCTTGGAGTATAGACCCCCAAAGGAATGCCATAGACTCAAACTGCAAAATAAACACATACAGAAAGAAAGTATTTGTATTGTAATTGCAAATCCTGGTACTGTATGAGTGATTGGTATGACTTTCCTCATTACAAATCTCTTATTAGAATTTAAATTTCTCTGTAACTCCAGGTCAGAACAGAGAAAATGTAACTCCCTGGACATAGCGCCAGTCCATCACAGGACAGACAGACACAAACACACACACACCAAGGCCAGTTTAAATCTAACCTCAGAACCTTTCTTTTCAGAAGACTTAGTGTCTGTATCTGCTTCATTTTCTAATTTTGGTAGCACCTCTAACTGCTTGTCTTTCTTATATGCATTTACTTTGTAATCTGTGGTCCTTTTATCTGTTTTTACATCTACTGTATTGCTTTGAGATGCCACCTTTAATGGTGATATATCAAATAAAGTTTTTTATTATTGTTATAGGGAAACATGATCAGATTGTCCCTGGTTCAGAAAAAAAGATCTAAAGTATACTAGTTTGTCACTCTTCTAATTCCCTTTGCTAAATGACTTTTCATACTAATCTGATCAATCTAACTGCCAGTTTTCTGTGCTTTCTCTATCCTGCTAGATTTGCAATTATTCTGAAAATTTTCATCTTGAAATAACTCATTTCTAAATACCTTTTTCACTGTTAACATCTTGCAGCAACTCTGCGACAAAATATACACTCTGACAGTTCATCCTGCTACCAACATTAAATAGAACAAATCTTAAGATTTCTATATTTATGTCTTTATTTAGTGGTTTCATTAGTGACAAAGGCTAAACTTTCTTGGAAAAATGTCTTTTATGTGTTGTGAAAAAAACTGACTTGCTTTAACAAAATATGTTTACAAATCCTTTCACCTGGCATTTTCATAGTTAGAAATTATGGAACGCTCTGTTAAAAGCAAGGGAGTTTTTATGTCCGTTGCAGTTCTTTTGCAACATGAATATAATTATATCGTTATTAATTTCTTGAGATACGCGATTCCATATTATATTCCCTTTTAATCAAATTCTAAAAGTATGCTTGTTGACTCCGGTATCGTGTTAGTTAAAGACTTCGATGCTTAAAATGTTTAGGGAGAAATGGAATACTGGTGTGTATTTTTTTCTTTAAAGTACCAAGACCAGCCATATACTGTATGTTTATGTTCCAAAATTAATATCGTTTATGGCCTTCACACGCGTTGCAGTATGCTCCTATTCTTTTTATGCTCAGGCACTAAGTAAAAGGAGATGCTTCATATTGCTTGACTAATTTTAAAAACTAAGTTAGAAATGCAGACGCTCCCTCGGTGCGCTGCTCTGGTGCGCCGGCTCTTACACAGTGCCTGTCTGCCGTAAGCGTTACAATATACATACCCAACACTGCTTGTACCCATCTGTCATGCAAATAAAACACCTTGAATTGAATTGAATTGAGGGGAGAAGGGGGGGATACTAAAGCCAATACTGGCTCAATGGGCTTTGACGTGCTAATGCGTTGGTTTAACAGTCCGGGTGTGGCAGGCTTCCAATGTCAACTCGACTCGATTGGAAGACAATGAACGTATTTTAGCCCTAAATGAATTAATAGCAAACATGGTTTACATAAAATACATTTTTCCAAGAAAGTTTATAATAATACGATCTATAGTTGAAATCTGAGCCTACTTTAAAAATAAAGGAAAAGCATTTTCAGAGAGCAATCACGCTGTGTTTATGTAGAAAAAGCGATTAGGTTTATGAGCAATCTAATTACCTAATCGCTTAAAACGCTATATAAAATAAAGTTTATTTAGAGATGAATGATCAATGTGGTAGTTTAAATAATGTGAGTCAGGAAACTAACACAGCGCCACCGGATTTAATAACGCAATAAAAACGCTATAAAATAATTTGACACAGTACAGCACAGTACAATAATACTGACCATGACTTTAGAAGCATAAATTACCTTACACTCAATTTAAACACAAGCTGTCTTTCTGTATGAACCTCTAAGCTGGTTCATACAGAAAATGTAGAAATGCATTAGCCTGATTATGATTAAAAACACATAATTAAACACGCGTTTGCGATTTAAATCAGAACATGATTTAAATCAATATAAATGTTTATATTGTAACGCATACTGTCCAGCCTCCATTTCTCTATAAAAATTTACTGTTGCACACACACAATAGAAGCAGGAACCGCTGTCAGAAGGGAAGATATGTTCAAAATA
This sequence comes from Atractosteus spatula, assembly GCF_055471065.1. NCBI lineage: Eukaryota > Metazoa > Chordata > Actinopteri > Semionotiformes > Lepisosteidae > Atractosteus > Atractosteus spatula. Next base: position 15,996,981 of record NC_142707.1, read on the forward strand.
TCGCAAATATCGATCATGTTGCGATATTTTGAAATATAAAAGTCAACTGATTGTCCATAATATCGCTTACCTATTTTTTCGAAGAAATGTTTGTTAAAATAAAAGTTCAGCACCAGCTGGATTCGAACACACAACCTGCCAGTTGGTAGTCACGCACCTAGACCAGTAGGCTACAAGAGAGCTCGCATGATCAGGCAGGCGAAACAGCCCTACACAGCCCTGCCGCAGTACACGGATATAATCATACCGTTATTAAATTCTTTAGATACGCGATTCCATATTATATTCCCTTTTAATCAAATTCTAAAAGTATGCTTGTTGACTCCGATATCACGTTAGTTAGAGACTTCGAAGCTTACAATGTTTAGGGAGAAATGGAATACCGGTGTGTATTTTTTTCTTTAAAGTACCAAGACCAGCTATATACTGTATGTTTACGTTCCAAAATTAATATCGTTTATGGCCTTCACACGTGTTACAGTATGCTCCTATTCTTTTTATGCTCAGCTACTAAGATTTCCCTTCAGTGGTAAAATTCAATATCTACAACGGGCACAGTAAAGACGTTTACAGTAAGTCTTTCTACGACAGACCAACGGACCACGAGTGCCCCTGTCGGTCAACCAATCACGCACCGCGGTATCCCGTGTCATCATACCTGCGGTATCTGTACCGCGGTGTCTGTGTCCGCGCACTTTGAATGGCTGCATCTGTACAATACATGTAACAGAAGTAAGTGATAGTTTCTTGGTGCAGTTTTGTCCTCCTTTTGCTAAACTGTTGCTCCCATTCTAAGTAGATGTTGACATATCTTAGCTAGGAGTCAATGAATAACATTTCTTATTTCTTTGAGAACATTGTGGAAAATACCATCAGGACCTTATTTTTTATCATTCTAAGTCCTGTAGAATCTCATGTGATAAAATCAACCAACTCACAGAAATTAATGATATCTGAAAGTTCCACCAAAAGGATTAATAACTAATGTTTTCTAAATACAAAGATAAATGCCAAATATGTCAGAGAAAAGTTAATAAAATACATGAATAAACCATTACTTTGTAGTTATTAAACATGACATTATAGAAAATAAATTCGGTCTTCAGGGGGCATTGTTTTTACTACAGAATGCTTCCCATGCTAATTATAACTTGTCTGTACACCCCGATATGATAAATGAAACCTGATTGATGTTAACAACTCCCAGAAGAGTTATAGCTAGGCCTGACTTTAATTGTCCAGTTTTAATGTTATTAATGTGAGTCCTTTCTTATGACTACCTAAAAGGTACGATAGCTCACAAAATCTGCATAGATGAGGAATGCCGGAATAGTCTTTTTTTTTCGTTCTGAACTCTTTCTGAGGCTAGTGAAACTGTATTAATATAATTATAAATGACTGTAAATATATATAATTAGATAAAAGTTATTTGAGAAACCACACATTTTGTGTACTTCCCAGGCATTGTCTCAAAACTATCAATGTCATTAAAAAATAGTCAGTACAGTAATCAAAATACAAACAGGACAGTACAGGGTGTATTGCGCCTGTTAGCAGCAATGTAGGCCATTTTGATTAATGCTGCATTGATCACAATCCTTGTGTGAATGGATGCTTTGAGTTTTTTGCTCCATTTTCTAGTCAACAAGGGCCTCTAGCTCCTTAAGATTACGTGGTAGTGGATGACTTTGTACTTCACATCCAAGTTCTTTTAAAACAACCTTTCTTTGGTACCAACTTTGGATAACACAGATCTTGAGGGATGCACTGGGTGTTTTGGCTCCACAGATATTGTCTGATTATTCCAGTAATATCCCAAAAAGTGGTTGAATTTTGAATTTGGGATCAGTAAATTAATTCCTGTCAAAATCTTTTAAGCCTGTTAACAGGAATGCAAACGTGCATTATGCTCCATAAACTCATCCTTTCTTGGGTAACTCTGTACTAATAAAATGCATTTGATGACAGAATAATAATCTTTCATCTGCAAGTGCGAACAGTATGGCACTCAGCATCCCTACAGCATCATTTTTCTTCCTCTGATGTCAGTTGTGGCATTTTTCAAATCAACAAAATTAAAAGTAAACTACTTGTATTATCATGGGAGGGATGCAGACTAAAATGCAATTGTCCTTCAAAATGTATGCTTCTTTTTGACAGTAAACAAATATAGCACAAACAGCATTTGAGCAGCAGTGAAGTCTTGGATGGAGTATGAGGTTGGTATAGGAAGAAGAGGAAACTCTGAAACCACAGACTCCAGTAGTATCACATCGTATCAGGGCCTACCATGTGCAGCTCAGGAAATCTTTGTCATAGTTAATGACATAGACATATTCATTCTTAAATGCCTAGTCAGTTTGCTTATAGGTCTTTACTGATTATGCCACCTAGAATTAAATACTTAATGTGGGAAATCTTTTAGAGTTTAAATTTGTTGACACTGTTGCCTCATTATGAATATTTTCAGAGCCAGGCCCAGCAAGCATTTCAAGTTTTTTTTTTGTTTAGATACATATTTTTATTTCAAAAAGCATTTATATGTTTTATATTTCAGAAATGCATTTTATCACAGGTTTTATTTTTTATTTTGTGTTTCAGCAATTGTGGCCATGGTTGGGATAAGGAAGAAATATTCAGAAATATACAAAAGTAAATATATAAATATATAAAAGGCAAATGATATATAAAGCATTTTTAAGTTGTACAAAAATATTTGGTTTATGAGTTAAGATTTCTTTGTAGCCACTAACTTATCCTTAAGTGGTTAAGTATCTCTTTTCTTTGATTCACATTTTAAAAGTTATATGAAATAATGTTCTTGAACATTCATTAGTGTTTATCATTTATAAATATGGATCACACAAAATGTGAAAACTTTATCATTTACTTTGCTGTGTTCAACTTAATTCAGGATGTTGGAAAACCCATCATGGTGACATGGTATATAGTGCTTTGGCCTCACTACTTGAGAGTTCTGGGTTTTATACATGCCTTGGCTGTCAGCTTTTGTGATGTCTGAAAGACCATTCACTTTTTGCAGCGGCGCAGGAAGAGAGGTAAGTGAGCAGGTGTCTTGGTTAGACTGAGACAACACTGGAATTGCCCTCCGCTTCCGAGCATACTCCTTGCTAATGTTCAATCACTGGACAACTAGGTGGACGAATTAAGAGAAAGGCTTGTTTTCCAACGGGACATTAAGAACTGTAACGTGCTAGCTTTTACTGAAACCATTCACTCCGGACACCGCTATTCTACCAGGAGGTTTTTCGTGCACCGTCAGGACAGGACAACAGACTCGGGGAAGATCAAGGGAGGAGTGGTATGTTTCATGGTTAATAACTCCTGGTGCACAGATGTGGAGACCATTTCATCGTCATGCACCCCACATCTTGAACATCTGACAATTAAATGTCACCCCTTCTATCTACCAAGGGAGTTCACACTGGTAGTCCTCATGGTAATGTATATTCCGCTGCAGGCTAACACCACAAAAGCACTGGAGGAACTACACGAAGGTCTAAGCGAACATGAGAACTCATACCCCAAGGGCGTATTCATCACAGTGGGGGACTTCAATGGCGTAAACCTGAAGAAAATAATGCCAAACCTGAATCAACATATAAATTGCCCAACGTGTAGCCAGGATGGCTACAAAGTCCTCCCCCAACCTCCTTTTGGCAAATCTGACCACACCTCCATCCTGCTACTCCATGCCTACAGGCAGAAACTCAAGCAGGAGAAGCCTGCGACAAGGACCATTCAGCGCTGGTTAAGCAATCGAAGTCAATGCTTTTCTACCACTGACTGGCAGATTTTTCGTAAAGCTGCCAGGAATGGCATTAACTTATATGTGGACTATGCTACTGGCTACATCAGCAAATGCATAGTCGATGTTGTCCCCAGGATCACTGTTCGCACATACCCAAATCAAAAACTGTGGGTAAATGGTGAAGAATGTGATAAACTCAGAGCTAGAACATCTGCCTTCAACTCTGGAGACAAGGACAAGCACAGAAAATCCAGATCCAATCTTAGAAAAGCCATCAAAAAAGCCAAATATAACTACAGAGTGAAACTGGAATCACAATATCACGATGGCCGGGACACTCAGAATATGTGGCATGGAATCCGGACCATCACAGACTACAAAGAGAATCACAGCAAAACGACACACACTGGCTTTCCCCCCCGATGAACTAAATTCATATTACGCACGGTTCGAAGTACATAACATGGAACCAGCTAAGGAAATCCCAGTAAACCAAGGGGAACACCCACTGTCTGTCTCCAGAGCTGACATGTACAAAGTCTTTAAAAAGACTAATCCATGCAAAGCTCCTGGCCCCGCCACTATCCCTGGTCATTTCCTGAAAGCCTGTGCAGATCAACTGGCAGACATCTTCATGGACATATTTAATCTCTCCCTCACTCAATGCACAGTCCCCTCTTGCTTCAAGAAAACCACCATTGTTCCAATCCCCAAGAAAACCAGAGTTAGCTGTCTGAATGATTACCACCCCATTGCACTCACATCTATCATCACGAAATGCTTCGAGCTGCTGATCAAAACACATATCACCCCTTTACTGCCCAACACCTTCGACCCACTGCTATTTGCATATAGACAGAACAGATCAACTGAGGATGCCATCGCCACTGCTCTGCACACTACCCTTTCACAGTTTGATAAGAAAGGAACGTATGTGAGAATGTTGTTTGTTGGTTACAGCTCAGCATTCAATGCCATCGTACTCTCAAGGCTTATCACCAAGCTCCGGGACCTAGGACTAAGCTCCCCTCTCTGCAATTGGATCCTGGACTTTCTGATGGGCCGACCGCAGGTGGTGAAAGTAGGCTCAAGTATATCCTCCTCAGACACTGAACATCGGTGCCCTCCAAGGCTGAGTGCTTAGCCCTCCCTCTACTCCTTATTCACCCACAACTGCATCTTCCAGGAACAAAAAACTCCATCATAAAGTTTGCAGATGATACAATGATCATTGGCTTGATCACAAACAGTGATGAGTCCGTATACAGGGAGGAGGTAGAAACACTGACAGCATGGTTCCAGGACAACAACCTCTCTCTGAACACCAGCACAGCTAAGGAGTTGATCGTGGACTACAGGAAACATCGAGGAACAGAGCAGGCACCCATTCACATCAGTGGGTCTGCAGTGGAGAGAGTCAATGGTTTCAAAATCCTAGGTATCAACATCACAGATGATCTCACCTGGACCCACCACACCAACCTCATAGCCAAGACAGCACGGGAGCACCTATTCTTTCTCCACAGACTAAAGAAGTTCAGCATGCCACCACACATCCTTTTCAATTTCTACAGGTGCACCACTGAAAGCATCCTAACCGGCTGCGTCACAGCCCGGTATGGTAACTGCTCCACCCAAGAGCACAAGGTACTCCAGAGGGTGGTGAAACTGGCTCAAAACACTTCCGGCTGCGTACATCGAGGATACTGTATCTACTCTATTAGATGCTGCAAGAAGGCCAGGTCTATCTTCAGGGACCCCAGTCACCCTAACCACAACTTGTTCTCTCTATAACCATCTGGAAAACGATACCGAATGATATAGACCAAGACCAACAGGTTTCTAAACAACTTCTTCCCCCTGGCAATAAGCCTGCTAAACAGCCAACCATAGCAGACACCTGCAATTAACCAAACGGCCACTGGCGAATTGGCAACTTACTTGAACTGATAGGGTGCACCGGTGCACTCCTGTCACTTTGCACACATATGAACAGCGGTAAATACCTCCTATCTTTGTGTTACTTCTGCACAATGCTGGAATGCTGTAATCCACACTAGGATAAGTAATACTTGCTGATAATGGATGAACATTTTGAAATGATTAAAAATTAGACTGGAAACATTTAAAATTATTAAAAAATAAAGTGAACATGGATAAAGTAGTTAGACACTGCACCAAGAATCTACAGTAGCTTGCCAATAATAGCCTTAAGTTATTCTTAATTTTAAAGACTTTCGTTTGCAAAGTAGGATTAGAATTAGTGGGTTTAGATGGTTATGCAACATTGTAAATGGCCATAAACATATTATTACTTCACATACTTCACAGCAACTGGTTAATCTTAAAACAATAACCCTGAAAATTTTACTTCATACTGTAGATTGATAGCAGGTATAGAATACACTACTCAAATTTCTTAAATTTCCTCTAAGTAGAACATTTTAATTCTTTGAAAAGCATATTTCAAAAGAGTAGTTGTAATTTTTTTATATCAGGCTCTGAATCCATTTTAAAACAATATACCTAAGTACAACACTGACAGATGCAAAATATCACAAAGCCATTCATAATACTATAATTGTGTCATTTTGCTACTTGCATGCAATTGCTTTATATTGCTTTCCTTTAAATCTTACTGTATTTTGTTTTTCTCCTTTGAAGCTGTGTCCCCAAAATAGCAGAAACATATAAACAGACCTTCTGTTCTATTTCAATGTAATTCTGTTCTATTTCTTCAAGCCTGCTCTACCATCTTAACTATTTTTGAAGGTGAATGGTATATATAACACTTTTTCAGAAGTCCTGTTAAAGTGTTTTCACAGTTTCACTAGAAAGCAGACTTTGTTTGCTTGCTTTGAAATGTAATATATATATATACAGTATCTCACTGTATTGTGCTAGAATACCAAACAACTGTCTGGTTTTAATTCCAGTTGAGGATTACTTATAACAATTATTTGTTCAATAGTACTTCAGTAGATTGAATTAAACAGTCAATAACCCTACCAGTCAAGATTCAATACCTTTCTTCTACTCTGTGGAAAAACCTTAAGTACCAGGTTTGGAAATTTCAACTGGTGGGGTTGAAGATTTGATTTAACCTGGGCCTAGTTGTGCATTGCTTCTGATTACTTAATAATTTCTATAATTTAAAATAAAAGTTTATTTTAGGAAATTATGTCTGAACTGTACCAAATGTGTTGTACCACATTTTTTGCTGACCTTTTCTGTTTTCAGCGTGGTTTCACTATTTGAAAAGACTTGTATGATCCTTCCAAGTTCAGCACTTCTGATCACTGCCCCTACCTCTAATGTTTTTTTAGTATTATCTTTGATTTGTAAACAAAACACACTGAATTATAGTAGAGTTCCATCTAAAATGAACATCAAGATTTGAATGTGTATTGTATTGCCTATAGGAACTCAACCAGTATAATACAATAATCTCCACATGTTAACTGAGTTTAACAGCCCAATAGCAGAGTGTCTGGCATGACACAAATTAGGAAACAATTAATTAGACTTGAGAGGGATCAGGAACTGTGACTGCCCTTCAGAGAATATTTTTTTACACATTCCCTCTTGTTAGTGTTAGTGTTTTTAAAAACAATTGTAAAACTCTGATTTAGTCTTTCCGGCTTAAAAATAAAATTATATTATTATTTTATTAAAAAGGAAAGTTCCCAGGTAATCACAATAAATGAAATACACCACCAATGGTCTCATCACAGCAAGAGCAGTTCCCAAAGGTAATTTTGGATTGCACTGATCAGCCATGTTTTGTGCCCTAGCAGATATTTATTTCACAACAATTAAGCTAATACATTAAATTTGAAGACTGTGATACGTCTTTTCAATAACCAAAGAAATGCCCATGGAGTTTTGGTACTGAGGGTGCCATAATTAATTTGAAAGAGATGGAAAACATTATCTATCACCATCATGCATGATGAATTAATTAGTTGTGTAAGTCTAAAGTCTATAGAACACTTTGGCATATACATTAGCTTTCAAATTTATCAGAGAATGGGGTTGAGATTTAACACATACAGTAGAGTAGGATCTTTCTTCAGTAATAATGAAATAATAGTGGTGTTAATGTCTCAAGTAGACGAGTGTCTATCCCTGCTGTCTGTATCATCTTAAGTAATTGGTGTTGCTAAAATACATCCAAAAAATTGAGGGTTATACCATTGAATCCAATGGATCAGCAAGAGGAATCAGTGTACTGACATCACTTGATTCACGCTCAGAGATGTGGCAGCTGAAGGCTTTGGAGAAGCTGACAGAAGGAATGTTTGCAAAACTTTCATTGTTGAGGAGTCTTAAAGTTAGGAATTGTATCAGTCTGTTGCCATAAAAATATTAACTTTGCTTATTCCTTTTGCATAAAAGGACTGCATGCCACATAAGAAAAATTAAAATGTTACTTAGTGATATCCAATTCAAGCATGGCTGTTTAGAGAAAGCTTTTTATTGTGGTCTTAGATTCCATGTCTTTAATTTTGCACTAATGGGATTTGTTAATATTAGGTTTAAATATTCTAAAAGTGCCCTTTTTAGAATAGTGATGCTGATAAAGCTGTTTATTGCATATGATTATTTGTTCATACTCATATGATCTGAGGACTGCTTACTAAGCTGTGATTAAAAGACAGAAAATTTTCAATTTTGGGTTTAAATATGAGTTGAAATTATTTATGCTGTACCATGGATTTCTGTATTCAGAACATCTGCAATTATTAGGTTAGTAGTCATTGCATTGTAATTGGAATAAACTTGTGGGTCTCAAACTATGGTATGCATACCACTGGTGGTACGCGGAGTGCCCCCAGGTGGTACTCCAGATGACCCTGCAAATTTGTTGTGTGCACTGAAAAATTAGGAATTAAAAATTGAATAATTAAAAATCATGTAATTTTTTTTTATCTGTAATTTACTTAATCGGTTTCAGAAAGCTTAGGATGGGTTTTCATATTTTCTATTTTAATAAAATTAGTTTATGTGTCAAATACACAGCCTACGTAGTGTACTTAGGTACCTTGATACAGCGCGTGCTGCTGTTCTTGATTTGATTGCAGTGCTCTTCTTGTCATTGGAAGAACAGTTCTCAGAGTATTTTCCAGTTGAGACCACACCAGAGTGGATCAGGAACCCCTTTACTGTTGATGTCATAGGAATACCTAAGGATCTGACCTTAGAGAATTTGCTTCTGATGAGATTTCGATGTCAGAATTGAAATGACAGTCACTGTTGGATTTCTGGATCCAAAGACAGTGAATATACAGCCCTCTCATTAAAGATTGTGGGATATTTGATGCCTTTTGTCACTACCTACCATTGTGAGAAAGGCTTCTCTGCTCTCACTGCAATTAAGACAAAGTACCGCAACAAAGTGTATGCTGAGCCAGATTTGCGTTTGAAGCTCACTGCCCTCGTCCCTGACATTGCAAGGCTTTCCTCGACTAAACAGGCTTACCCCTCTCACTGAAATGGTTAGTGCTCAGTGCTATTTTTATTATATGTGTATGTGCGTGCTCTTATGTTGGTCACTGAGATTTTTTGGGGTTCCTATGAGAAGATGACTTGTAGGTGGTACTTGGATGCTTTGGTTTGATCAGAGGTGGTACTTGGTCCAAAATGTTTGAGAACCACTGGAATAAAGTATTGGTAGACTGTCAACATTATAAAATCAAGAGAATAGAGATTTCAGTGTGGAAATTAAATTTATCCAAGCAAATACTTTATGTTATTTTCTGGCAGAGAACAGTTTAATATATTTGGCAGATGAGCTAAACATTTGCCAAGCATCAGCTAGCCCGAGGTCAAATGTAAATTTGTACAGAGCAGATGCAGTCTTCTGTGAGGAGCCATACTGCACAGTTGATCTATCAAGACCTAAGTTAAGTACAACACTCATGTCAGTGCCCTTAATTAAACTATTTTCAGTAGGTCTAATAACAGTGAGATCAGTGAAGTACAACATTTAAGTTAAAAGTCACCTGGTCATAAACTGTTTATTAACTGCTAAACCTGGTTTAACAAAATGCAATCCCTCCTATTCTATCACACTTCAACCAAGACATTAAGTATGAAATTGCAGCATAGTAAAATCAAAGAACTTTGCAATTTATCGTGAGCAGGAAAGTAAGTCGCATGATAATACTAAGCAAATCCAGGAACATCCTACTGTTCAAAGAAAAACAAACAACTAACATGCTTGTTATGCAATTTCAGTGCAGCAAAATTAAAAATTAGTCATTAGTATCTAGGATAACTTGAAGAGTCAGCAAAAAAAGTACAAAATAATCCAAGGCAATGTAAATAGTGATTTATAAAGTCAAGTATACAAGTACATTATTTGGAAACTGGAAAGACTGGAATTTAAGGCCCTAGTGGGGTTGGTGTAAGAGATTACAGCTTCTTTTGTTGAAACTAAGAGATGTGTGAGACCTCCAATGATGATCCAAATAAATAGCTAATAGTAACTTGTGGGAAGCATAATTTGTACAGCCTGTTACACTATTCTGGTCTGTCTGTTTCTGAGCAGAAATAAAATTGTTCTGGACCAATGTCTGTGTCTGCCTCACTTGCATGAAAATCTGACACTAACAGTGAAGGAGAAGGCAAAAATAAAAACTAATTTTTATGAGAAATTGGAAACTCCATGTCTCTTCTGTCAGCTGGTTAAAAAGGCAGCAGTTCATGAGAAAACAAGAGTCTTTGACTGACCTGGAATTCTGGTTACAATGCTTGTTATTATTATTTTTGACTCACATATCACTTGCTCATTTGTTAAATATGGGAGTTTTCTATTTCTATACACATGCCAGAACAAGCCTTGTGTTTTAGAAACATATATATTCAGTCTTTTGCCTTCAAAATGCTGGGAAACCCAGAAATGCTTTACAGTTTATTATTGATTCTTGTAGATCAGATCTGCTTTTTGGGAATTAATTTTTATTTCACTCAATAAAGCATTAATCACAAAAGTTAACTTCCAAGAAAATAAGGACCAGAAGACAATTGGAACTGCTTCCACTCCTCTGTTGAAAGGTAGATAACATCACTTCAGTGTTGGAGGCTTCAGGTCATCTTTTAGAACCTACTCCTAATCTGGCCATCATATACTTGAAAGAGGATAATAAATTTACTCATCTCAAAATTCTTTCTTGATGAAGACAGTTACAGTTAGGATTCTGCTGGGTTTTTTTCACATGGTCATTTTAAAGCGTTGCCAATTACAAAAAAATTAGAGATGTGCTTTCAAAAAGTTTTCATCCAACTGGTAAAAGTATCAGAATTACCAAAAACTTCAGTACTTGTCATGTTAGTGTGAGAGAAACCTTCTTTGCATCCTTTTATCTGATTTCTAGATCATCAGAAGGACTACAAATGAGAAGAAGCCTTTTGGAAAAAAGTGCAAGATATTGATCCAGCATTTGAAATAAAGGCAACTTCTACTTTTTACAGCAATTTGTTTACACAACATGTAATGAAATATGAAATGAATCCTTTGAACTGTCACTTCTTCTAGTTTTCTATCACAGTTACCTGTGAATCTGGGGTATTTAATCAAATATGTGAACACGGGAGATGGAGGAAGAGATACCATAATAGTTTCACGGCTGATTGCATTTTTTGCATTCTCTCTGAAGAATATACCCAGGCACACATATTTATCAACATATACACAGTCACGTCTCATTAATACAGGTTCCCAGAGAGCACAGATATTGCGTGCCTTATCAGTAGTTCATCTAGGCCATTGGCAAATTATCGGAGTACTACACACACCCACAGAAACATAAGCATATTGAAGGATCTGCAATTACCTGTTATGTAAAATATTATTTTTTTAATTTTCTGATTTCAAATCTGTACATTTTTCAATGACACTGTTTTGACATCTGAAGAAAGTACTGACGTCAAGTTGCCCTAACTAAACGCAACTAGTAAACTTGTCTATTACTTAAATCACTACATCTGTCCCAGCTTAATTCCATTTTAATGATGAAAAGTTAAAAAATACCTAGTTCAGGTAATATCTAAATAAGATTTTTTTTTAAAGGGAATTTTTGATAGAACAAGAAGTGTTTTATAGAACTGTTTTCCAAAAGGAGAACAGCAAAGGAGGCACATTATTGGAAACATTTTTGCATATCCACCTTTAGCTTGCAGAGATTTCCTCCGTACATCTGCTCATTGAATGGTCTTAAACAGGGTTAAGTTTATTTCTATCTGAAATCATGTCACATTGCTGCTAAGTAAAAATACGACCAAAAATGTAGTGTGTGCCTGGTTGTCTAGACTAGGTCTTAAAAAAACAATAAATGGCAGTCTCTGTGGGTTTTTTGTAAGTGCTCCAGTTTTCTCCCATAGTTTAAAAACAAGCTGCTCAGGTTAAACTGTTTCTATAACACTGTTTCTATATGTTCCTGTGAGTACAAGTCCATATGATCTCTATGCAGGAAGTGGTCCTGTCTTGTACCCTGTGCCTGTTGTTTAGACTCTGGCATCCTGCAGCGCTAAAAGGGTGAAACAGTTACTGAAAATGGATGGATGAAAGAGGGCTCTACACAGATATCACACAGATCAAATAAAATATCTCTAAAAGGAAAATAACTTGGGGGTCAACGCAAAGGTACGATGGTGGGATCTGCTGCCTCTTGGTTTTTGGATTTGTCTCTGTGCTGGTGAGAATATTTGTACACTGTAACACCCAAAGAGAAGCCAGTGATTCTTACTTATATTGTTTTTATTTTGAGATATAGTTTTGCTGGGCACTTATTATTGATGACTTTTAATCTTTTACATTTGAATTGCTGTATCTTTCTTTGTATTTAATATGCTTATGTTTTTTACTTCTTTCTTATTGGTGTAATTTAAAGATAAAATAAGGGGTCAGCAGGACTATATTGCAAAGTACATTTGTCAAAACTAAGAAGTTCAAGAGCAGACATATTGAGGGATAATTACCAATCAATGAATTGCAGTGTTAACCAGATGTCTTTAATTGTTTTACCTTTCTGTCTTAATGCACTGATTAGAGGTTAGAGATCTCATAACCACACAGAGTTCAAAGACTAGTTATACACACAACGTCTAGCACACACTCAATGTAATCCTTTTAATAATCCAACAATTAATATTAGCACAATACTACAGAAAACAAAAACATTTATGCAAGAAAACAAATGGTGTGTAAGAGGTGTAAGACATGTAAGTGATTGAAAGAGATGCGATGCAGTAGTTCCAACTAAGCTAATGTTAAGGCTGATCTGATTATTATTTTAATCAGAAGATGGAATAAGATTCAACTATATTATTTTAATCAGAAGATGGAATAAGATTCAACTATACATACACAGTTGACCATAGTTACTGTAGGAGAAAACGTTTGTTATTCCAAAATTTGATTGACATTTTTCAAGTCCACTATGATGTTGCACCAAAGACCAAATGTTTTACCATGAACATGATGCAGACCCTGTGGATGAAATTAATTAAATTTACTTCACCTGTGCAATAAACAAATCAGAATGTGTTGCATCCACTATGTCGTGGAAAACAGAGCTCTAAGGTGTACAGGTAGTTGGGTGGTTATCACTGTGCAGGGGCACTCATAGCTGTTTGGTTCTAGCCTAAAAGGCCTATTTGTGTGGCATTTGCATTTTCCCTGTTTGTTCATTTGAGTTTTAGACGGGGGCTCTGGTTTCCTCCCACCTCCCAAAGACAAACTGATTATATTAATTGGCTTCTCGAAATTGTCCCCTGGGGTTCCTCTCCACTAGGAAGGTGACTGTTTCTTCTACCTCATTATCCAATAGTTAGTGAGGAACCTTTGGTGCCTATCCCCCCAACACTCTGTTCTCAGTTCTCAGTTCTCAGTTCTCAGCAGACAGAGAACTCTTTGCAATGTACTGAACAAGGTATCATGCTTGCACAAGTCTTGCTGAGAACCTAAAACATGTCTTTGCACATTCTTTAACAATGGCTATATTATAAAGTTAGCAGAGTGAAAACATAAGCCATTGTTCATTTTTCACATACAGTAGTCTATATCCACTGATTATCAACTGTAACAATTAAATCCTTTAAAAGTTTGGATGGTGATCAAAAACACTCACAAGATGGACTTAAACTTGGCCTTTAGTTAATTAAAACTATTGATTGGAGCAGAAACTAAATTAGAAGGCTTTGCATAAGTATCAAAATGATATCAAACAATCACAGTCATTTATTAACCATTGTAAATCAAGTAAAATTATTACCTTAGATGTCTAAGTACTGATAAAGCATACTTTTTTGAATTATGTGGAAGAGGCTTCAGTTTTAAAAGTTGTACAGCTTACACATCACTATTGCAAAGAAAAAAGAACTGAAAAGTGTAAAGAATATTAGACACTGTCAAATGCTTTTAGAATCCTACAAGAAGCGGCATGTTTTGGAAATCTTGAGAGAGTTTTCTAAATTCATAGCCGTTTACAACATTCTCACCAATGCATATGCATTACTATCATTACCAGAGTATTGTAATTTAGTATTTACAAAGAAAATTAATTTAAAATGATCCGTTTTATAATGAAAACACAGGTGCTCCATGAAAACAAGGAACTGTAGTTATTTTTCAAGATGCACTGGGCAGGTCTTTTCAAGATCACCCTCGGCAGCAAAAGACATTTGGAGTTTTTAATGTAGGGGGAAAAAATAAATGCCCTACAAAAGAAGTTGAGAGGTTGATCCAGAACTTTTATTTGCTGGTGTGCAGAATTGTTTGGGGTCCCAGCGGGCTGAGCTGGCTGGCTGATGTGTCCATCGGGGACATGTGTCAGGCTGGTGCAGGTGTCAGTGAGTAATTGCACTATCAGCCTCCCACCGTGATCCATCATGCGGTCCCTGGCTGGTGAAGAATCACAGCTCCAGCAAGGTGCTGAGCCCAGCAACATATCATTAAACAAGGTTACAACCGGCAGATTTGTTCCCATGATCAATCTGGTCAACAACTACGTTCTTATGCTCTGTGTGAGAAGGTGTGTGTGTTTAGGTGTATTTGTGTGTGAAACGATTTACCACTCGATAAAAAGGATAAATAAATATAGCAGTCTCTGGACAGAGATCACTGTTTAGTGGTACCCACCATGCCATCCGATTTAACTCTTTATCACAAACTAAGGCATTTATGACTAAAGGCTGGAAAGCAACATGTTTAAAACAAAGGCTAACTGTTGAACATCCTCATTCAGTGATTCATTTTACCTGCAGAAAATATTGCTATTTTAAATAGGACAGTATTTATGCCAGCTTATCCATGTGACCCTATACATTTGCCTACCTTTGTGTGTGTGCATATATACTGTATACACTATGAGTGTGTATAACTGGTCTCATAGAGTTCAATGTTGATATTTCTCTCCTGGGTTCTCAGGCACATACTGTACACATTCCTCATGCCAAGGAACTGACCTTGTAGTGCAATGGAAAGATATTTGTTGAGGCTATATGGATTGGAGGCGTACCTGAGATGCTGCTTAAAATCGAGGTTAAGATCACATTGAGATGGATGGCAGTCCCAATGCTAACTTACAAAAAAGGAGGAATTTCAACCTCCTGTTTGATAGTGTGTAACAACTAATTATGAAAGAAAAAGCCTTAGGCTTCTGCAAGCATGGAAAGTGAAAATGAAGTTAAAATATGACCCATTCAAATAGGTAAGTACTAAATTATGGAAGATACTTCCTGTTAAAATAATAAATAAATAGATATTGAAGTAAAAGATGAAATGTCATATGAATACCAAAATGAGAACAAACATAAATGAAAATGTATTTAAACATTTATTCTTATATTTATTTACATGAAATTCTCTCCGTAGTGCTACACTGCAATAATGTACTCTATATTGAGAATAATATCTTGCAGTTATTTATTTATGATTTCTAGTGCTGTTGATGATGAAACATGCAGATAGGCACTTACACTATGGAACAAGTGGACAATTTACTAAGCAAGGTGACCCTGTGATGATACTGGGATAGTCTAGACTGGGAAATACTTTAGGTAACTGTAGAAGAAGAAACAATAACTAGGGTAAATTTGACTTGTATTTATTTTTGCAATTGTGCCAGCTTGCTTGAAAGCTAGCCTAAACCAAATTGTTTAATTTATGGGATGGATCTTTTTGTAAACTTGTTGTTACTGACAATGTTTTTGGTACAGATATGTACTACATAAATTCTAGGTTTGAGTATATACTGTAAAATAGACATCAGTACAGAATATACAGTACGTCAATTTGACAATATCACCTGGCAATTTTGGAACTGGTTAATTATGAGTGAAACTAATTGTCACGATTGTAGTCCCTCCTCCTTAAGGGCGCTCCAGCTATTTTCACTTTGGACTTAATTCTGTGCACCTGCCCCTTGTTCCAGCCTCCTTCCCATTCCCCTTAAAACCCAGACACTCAGTCAGTTCCGGGCTCTGCATCTGATTTCCATATCGTGCGAGCCCGGGTCCTGACGAGTCTGGCTCCGTCATGTTTTTAAGTCTCTGTTCCTGTTCCCCCTGCCGGTTCCGACCCGGCTCCTGGATTTAATCTCCTGGATGGATCGCCTGGCCATGGACTTATGCTTGTGTTTTTAGATTCCCCGTCTGGATTACCAGATGGTTTGCCTTGGCCACACTTCCCCTGTGCACCAGCGCACTTTGGACATGCCCCCCTGTTTTCATCCCCGTATTCCTGCATGACCTTTTTCCCCAGTGTTTCCTCACCACTTCGGATTGTGTCGTCCGCATAGGGTCCGGAAAGAACTGTTCGTTACACTAATAGTTTCTCCTCCAATCTGATACCAGATACCAATGTCTTTGCATCATCCTACTGCTGATAAAGACTATCTATGATGGACCACAAATGGATTTAACGTAACACTTTCAAGGAGCTTGTCTGAGCAGATTGAGCATAGCTCAAACACGGTCCATGGAATTTGTTCCCTTTTATTTAAACTGTTATGTCAGAGTTGTGTGCTTTGAACATTTTGACTGTAAGATGGAATTTGACTCATAATATTAATGCTTATATACAGTAAATGAACTGTTGTGGTCTTTGGCATAATTATGGTGGCATTTGAAAATAGAGTATTAGGTCTCACTGCTTCTGCAAAACAAAGACTTTAAGTACAATGTAAAATTCTTCCACCCCCTATCAGACCATAATAATAAATTATATTTTAAGCAGGTTTCATTAAAAAAAGTTCCATTGTAAAAAAGAAAAGGCCTGTACATTATTTTTGGACTCCAAGTTTTAATTATCAGAAAACTTTTACAAACAGAACAAAAGTACTGATCTACATGATGGTATTAGATTGTGAGTGCTATCATAGCTTTGTAATACCATTTTAGTTTCACAATTTTGTTGTCTTACTTTGAGTATGTGGAATTGAGTGAATGATTAGGCCTTCTAAGAACAAATGTAATGCTCCACAGTGACTGTATACTTATTTCTAGCTAAAGATCATAAAACAAAATCTGTTTGGCTTTGAGCCACACTTTACAAAATGGTGATATTAAGGTCACATTCTTTGAACACGTATAGATGAATGCAGTTTAAACTAATCACAAACTAATTTAAAACATTTTCTTAACTGTTGAATAATCAACTCATAACTATTTTAAGTAATCTGATAATGCTGATGTTACTGTCGATGGTTTATTGTATTCCCCACAATTCCCCCATTCCCTTTCGTGCACCTGGTCATTTGTACTATAACTTCTCAACCACAATAATAATTGTTTAGTTAAAAATAACGTACTCTCTCAATTCCATAAGAGGATCACCAAGCTAACTGGGTGTATAAGAAAGTCAGTTCACGTACTACGAGTACTGTAAATCCTTAAGTTGTTGCACATTAAAGAAATCAATTACTTCTTCATTCTGAAACATACAAAATAAATTATTATTTGCATAATGGTAGAGATTTAGATAGGATATTAATGATGCCTTGTGACTCTTGTCCAATCGGTGCTGAACCTTTGGTAGGATGCTGTGGTGCTTGGGACATTTAATGGATGAATAGTTTGAAGGTGTGCAGGTCAAAGTAGTCTGCCTGAACTTCCTAATTTTCCCTTATGCACAGTCCTGAGGTTCCTAGTTGCAAGCCAAGACATGAAAAACATAAATTTGGCAGTTCCAAACCAGGTGGATATAACAAAACAAATGGCATTTCTAAAGAAAAGTCATTTAAACCACTCAACAGTACATCAGCAGCCATAACACCTTGAGCCCTACAGATTGCAGATGCTGACAGATAATTCACTAGAAATAACAACACCCAACGAAGAAGTGTATTGAAAAGTTTTTTTTTGAGTATTTTAGTCATAGGAAATTTGGCTTAATCCGCTTGGCTGAGGACTAACTTCCTCACTATAGGGCAAGGAGGCTAGGATCCTCATTCAGAGTGAGAAGTGACGAAGTGATAGCTGCAAGGGTGAAGATGGAAAGGGCGAGGGATGCAAAAGACAAATATGAGGGAGAAAATGGGGTTATATATAATATTTATAATTTTAATGTGAGGAAATTATGTCAATAATGATTAAAAATTACTGACAGCTGATCGACTGAAATCGGCTGTTGTCATCCCTCTTGAACTTTCATTATAAACTCCATTTAATAATAATATACTGTATCAATACCATTAAGCTACAAGATATAGTTTTCTACATTTCACAAACCCTTGTTTGCAATAGGCTTCATATATGTCAACAAACCCTAAACTTTTTGCCTAAAAAATAGCATTACCAACAGAATAGCACTATCTACTGTAAATACAGCTTATATGCTTGCTTGCATAAAACATTGTCTTCAAAGAAACACAGCCTCTGCATACTTTTTAACAAGCTCTTTGCTGTCTAACATCATATTCTCCATATGTAGCTCAATACCTTTTATAACAAACTGCAAGAAGTCATTATCTGAAGGGGGTATTATAATTAGCAAAACAATAAAAGTTTATTAATGAACATTAAAATGCAAAATAGTAAAAAGAGATCCTATCAATCAAAGATGACTCCCTTTTTGAGTTTTAATTAGATATTGCAGTTAATGGCTTTAAGGGGGAGTTTGGAGGATTTTAATTGCAAAGGTTTAATGGGCCAACATCTTTTTTTAACTTGAAGATTAAAAAATTGTAATTTATAGAATAATGTCATTTTTATTTCCACTGGTATAAAATAACTGAATAAGAGAGAGTTATCCTCCTTTTCTCAGCTATAGAAACATTAGAATACCTGTAAGCAATTATTTCCCTTAATTTTTTATATTTAAAAAATCCTTTGGGGAAGGATTTACATGTTTAAATAAATCCAACATATCTCACCCATACAAAACTTTATTGCTGAATTGAACCTCAATAGCTGTAAGAATTGAACAATCATTTGTGTACCTTGCACTTGGTGATTATTTTAGACTCTGTTTCCTTGAAGACAATGTTTTATCCAAGCAAGCAGATATGACATATTTAGATATTGTTGTTGTGTTTTTTTTAGGCAAAAATGTTAGTATTTTTGACATAGAGTTCTATGTTTAAAATACTTAATGATCTTTAAATCCTGCACACCTACCTTATCCTATTGTTAATTTTTCATTAGCTCTTACCTGGGTCCAGTACTGAAATATTTTTTTTTCCAGTTATAAATCACGTTTCACTTCAGTAGCTCAGCCAAACACCAGTGTAAGGTAGAGTGGAGGCTTGAACTGAAACCGTGTGCCTGATTGGCATATCTCACCTGACTGGGGGGAATAATGACCAATCCATGAAATTGAAGTTATTGGAGCCCCCCAAAAAAGTGAGTGCCAAATGACAGGAAAAAAGGATACACTTAGCAATTCAGATGATGAAAATAGTCCTATGGAAGCCTTCATAAACATTCTAGTCAAACAGAGAGAGTGGATAGTTCAGGATGTGATGCAGTAAAGAGCTTTGCTTAATTTAGCAACGCTGATGAAAGTTTTATTGGACACCAGCAGAAGTGCTGCTTTTCTTCTGGAGCTTTGCTCTGCGTAGACCCCCAAAAATCTGCACAACAGATTCTGACTCATGTCTGAGTCATGACTGAATTTCTCTAAGAAGAACTACTGCAGTGTGGGTACCGGGGGTAAGGGTTATAAAAAGAAGAGCCTGTACCTGATGCAGCCTGTGCTGTGCATTTTGAATGCAGGTACATTAAACATCAGCAGCCAGGCAGACTCTGTGGAACAGGATAAACTCTGGGGAATTTGGTGAAATTTAAAAGACATTGGTGGGGCCTTAGGCTGGTGCGTTGTAAAGCCAATGATGAAAGAAAAGGTGAAAAGAGAAGAGTGAAAAAGTGGCATAGCGCATCTTTTGTGGGATGCGGGAGGGGAAGATAGAGAAAAGGCATGAGCATAGAGGGCACTCTACCGGGGGGTTATGAAATCGAGACTACTTGAGGAAGAAACAGGGTACTATGTCGACTCAGGTGAACAGGTTATTTTTAAGATCTGTGGTGGTTGGAATGGAGTGGCTGATATGAAAAATTATTCACTTGGAGATTTAGGACTGAAGAGGATTAAGCTGCCTGAAGAAGTTGCAAATGGAAGTCTGGCTGGAAAGGCAGAGACATAGTTTAAACTGATTTGACTGACAGCTGGGAAACTAGTAAGGAGGCTGGTGCGGAAAGTTGCTTTCAGATTGGACTTCAGTGGCTTGCTGAGCTGGAGGGAGTGCTAGAGTTTAGTTTCCTTTGAGATGATGGAAGATGAGGAAGAAGTTACGGAGCGTCACACACAAGGTCTGCCTCTGGCAAGACTATCTGTTTTTTTGTGGGGTCCATCGCAGAATGATATAGTGTGAAAACAAAACCCGCAATTTCGTAAGCTAGATTCAAGATACAGTATGTACATGTACAGTAGGTATTTAGAAGAGGGTGAGATTAGAATCTAACCTCTCCCCACACCTTTGTTTTAAACCCCATTTATCTCATAACGGGATTACAATGCAAAATTCTCATTGTGCTTTAACTTCCTTCAGGAATCTTCTCTGTAGAAGAATCTTCTCTGAAGTGGAAGCAAATATTACAAAGCTAACCTGTCACAATTTCTGGCATATTCATCTTTCTGTGGTAAATTAGCAACCTATCACAATCAAACTGAGAACAGCCTGCCAAAAATCAACTTACTACTGTTTTGAGTTTGATAAAGTAACAGAATGATATTTGGAAATTAATTATATTTTTAAACTAATTTAATTCATCACAAAATGGGTTCGGCAGTGTACTTGACAGTTTTTTTATATCATGACAAAACTCCACACCTCATTTCTAAATATAATCCATTGATGATAAGGTTCTCAGGGGAGTTAGCATATTGAGACTTTTAAAAACTAAAATCTCATTGTATTTATTTTCCATGAAATGTCTCATCAACTTTTTGATATGACAATCATTCTAGTCCCTCATATATTTCATTTTCTTTTCTCAGCATTTAAAGCGATATTCCCTGTTGTTTTCAATAAACCTCTTCAATTCCAATCATGTCTGCAACAGTGAAACGATGGAAAAATTTACAAGGTAGGACATGACTGCCGTGTTGAGTCAAGACATTTAAACAAAACTCATTTGGACAGAAAGTTGATGTTTTCTCTATGTGAATTTGGAAGTAGAATTCAGAAGCAGGCACTGTGTGATTTTATCCTAGAAATATAAAGTGATTTCTAAAAATAACTAGCCAAATTTATCTAGTACATAATGGTATGATTAGCATTTTTGAATAATAACAATTCAGTGCAGAATCATTAGGCAACGAGACCATTTTGAATTTCAGAGCTGAAAGAATCCTCACATTATTGGCTCAAACACATATTTCAGAGCTCAGCTCAGCTGCAAGAAAAAAAAAAGAAAATGCTAGGATCCTAAGCACTACAAGCTTTATCCTCTGTTGTAGATGCTGCTTTTAATCAAAACATAACTTTTGCAGGAAGAGAAAAGCACAAGCAGTCATTTCTTCTCCAAATTTCATATATCACAAATAAGACTGAAAGATACTGTACATAGCTTCTACTTCTCCTACTTGATTTTAATGACAGCTGGAGTGCCTATACAATTACCCTGTTAAATTATAGTTTGAAAATATGTGTCTTATATTGGTTAAATTTTCAACACTGGAAGAATTGCTGTGATTTGTCCCTTTTTCTGAAGGAAGACAAATTTATATACATCAGATATGAAAATAGCCTAGTGTGATTATGAAGGTGTTGATCTAAAACTGTCAAGATTATTTTGTAAAAATAAAAGTGAAGCAGAATCAATAGCATAAAAACCCACCTTTTCTCCAACACAATATTTGTTGACCAAACCTTTGTAGTCTTGCTTTATTTTTTGGGGGGGAATTATATAACACTCAGATCCTTGAAAGGGGAACTCTGGTCAAATATGATCAGTTTCTATGGCTTGCTAATATTTTCACAATGATAATATTACCACAGAGCAGTTAATTTAGAAGTATAATCTTAATTATGCTTCATGTTAAATTCAGATTAATGTCTATGATTTGTTTAAACCCTTCATACTCTTCATTTATATTTGACTCAATAAATAAGCACAATGGTGAAAATGATCATTTGTTTCCAAGGCAATCGGTTTAAATATATATACAGTATATTTTTTAAAAATCATTTTAGAAGGATACGAGACATATCCTTGTCAGTCTTTTGTAATGTTGTCATGGTTTTACAATAATTCATACAAATATGTCTTTGTTTTTTTCAAAAAGGGCTGGAAGTTTATTTTAGCTTAAATCATTTTATAGCTTTGGCCCATAGTGAAATAAATAGTCTTCACCAATTCTATACCATTATAGAACAAAAGAAAGCTATTTCAGAAGCAGGACACATTAAAATGAGAGTGCTCCACTTTCTAAACTAATACTGTAATTAGGACAGTATTTAAAATCACTCTTCAATTCCCAAAATAGCAAGGTTTTTAGGACTACTGTAAACATTGTAAAACAAAAGACTGTGATGGATTGACTGAGAGAATGTCATTATCCCTTAAGTACTCACACTCAGTCTGACTCATATAATTAGCTATGTGAAGTGAAAATATAATTTTTTTTAAAAAATTAAAGAAATATACATTTAGTAACATGATATACTGTATGCCTGTAAGATTTCAGTCAATGTACAGTACTGTATATACTTTGAGCATAGGATTAAGTTTGAGCATAGGATTGAACAACAAGGACATTTGTGAAGCAGTCATTATTTATGCACAATGAACAAATGAAAAGTAAAAGAGGAATGGGATTGCCTAAAATCCTTTTTTTTTAATGAACAATATAACAAATTTTTTCAGTTCTGTATTATGAGGACCTAGACTTCTGATTTTAATGCAAGTATTTAATCCCGATCATTATATGCTTCATTGGTCTAATTCATAATTATATCCATTCATTAAACCTAAGAAATGAAATATCTAAAAACAATAGCGTTATAAACTTTGAGGACTGAAGGTAACCATCACTACACTCCACTTTTCTTTTTTAAAGAGAAGTCAATCCCAATACATAGAAAATATATAAAATTAACAATACATGTTTGGGTTCTAGACACAGCTACTGTACATGTATATGTGTCCATACCAAGGAAGAAAATATACAATACTGTAAGAAAATATGCCTCAAGCTGAGGAAAGACATTTCCATATTAAAAATATTAACTTAGAAGGGACAAAAGTGTTACAGACACTAGAAAATCCAGTTTAGGACACAACCCCAGGGCCCCTCTTATAATTGAACTTTAGGACACAAAAATATAGATAGAACAGTAAAAAAAACTTTTTCCAAAAGTCACAAAAAACAAGGCCTTATTTGCAACAACTGGAAAATTGCTAAGAAAACATCTATCCTTTAAAAGGGTGTCAAAATCAAACCAAATAATTACAAATAAATATGTTACATGATGCATAATAGAAACAACAATTAATATTAATATATGTATTATATGTAGGGCGTTAGAATGCTGTTGGATAGGATTATTGCTTAATTAACCTGTTAGTTATTTGAACAAGCAACAACAACTGTTACGATGCGTCTTTCAGGACCCTATGCAGACAGCACAATCCAGAAGGGAACAGACACTGAGAGGTGACGAGGAACTGGGATGGTAGATGAAGAGAGGGGAGTGACGTAGGTGCTCGGGGGGGGGGGGGCATGGTCCAGGCAAACAAGTCCAAAGTAGGGAAATACGTGGGGAGGCAAATGTCCAGAGCCGGGTGATCAATCCAAGATGAACAAGACAAAGTTAAAAACCAGAGCGGGATCCGGCAAAGGGTCGGGGAGAAAAAAGGGGAACAGGACCAGGCGCTCCAATCCCGGACTCAGCTGGTTTGGAACGCCGATAGGAGGCGAATGCCCCCCGGGACGCGGATGTAAGGCAACTAGGTGGTAGGTGGGCCTCCGGGCGTCCGAGTTCCAATGCAGAGGCCAGAACAGCGTGAGCGTCTGGCTTTTAAAGGTGGACTGGAACAAGGAGTAGGTGCAAAAAATCAACTAAAATGCGAAAGAGTAGGAGCGCCCTTAAGAGGAAGGGATTACAATCGTGACAACAATAATGAATTAAACCCAAGTCTTAACATAACCTACAGTATAAAGTTACATTTTAATTTTCATACTGTTTTCTGATAAAGTTCCTCATAAAAGATTAGTATGCCAAATTACATTCCAGGTAATGCAATATTTTGGATTAAGAACTGCTTTACGGTTTTGAAACCACTTAATTGTTAGTACTCTATTCAAGATTGCAAATTATACCAAAATAGAAATATTTACAAATACAGTATTAGCTATAAAGAAAATTCAAAAACATATAGACAAAATTCAAACACTTGGCAGAAGTTACAAGCAAGAGGAAGCAAATAAAACATCGGCATCTGGTTCTTTAGCAAAAGTGAGAAAACTAAGGGAATGTTTGGAAAAAAAACCTAAAGCTACAATATTTGTTCTCATGGTATTTTGTCATATGTGTCTGTTTTCTTTATTTCTTTATCTCGTGACTTTCATTACTCATCTTTGTTACAGTCCATATGTACAGCATGTGACATCCACCCTCAATTTCAGTCCTTTGACTTTCACTTGCCTTTCTGTTTTTTTTTCTTTTTCAGAGCTATTAGTATACTAAGGAAAAGGCTTGTAAAACTATTATTTATAGAAATGAGTAGCCTGTTGGGCTTCTCATCCAAAGTTTAGAGCTTTCAGTGTATATTTTGCCATTCTCTGTTTCAATACATGAAGAAGCTGGTATCTCATCATCATCTCCATATATTTCTTTATTTAACCATGTCCTGCTTGTAAACATTTATTCTTGATGAAGCTAAAATTAGATATGTCATGTGAATGCTTCCTGAAGCACACTGGGTGCCTTGGAAAGTTCTCATACCCTATCTATGTTGTTGCATTTTGTGAAGTTACAAAATGATTCATGTACTTTTTAAACTTAATATATTATTCAAAACCTGAAGTGTCAAATAAAAGAATTCTAAGAGTAAGACAGATTACAGCATCAAATGCTATTTCAAAGTGTCTTTTAAGCAAACTGTGCAAGGGTTTTTTGCAAGACACAATATGTAATACTGATGGCCAAAGCATTCTGGGTGATGTGTTGTTATGTTCTGCCATTTAGAACTCAGAACATTCTATCAAGTGTTGTGGGACAAGAATAAACTGAGGCTCTGCACCCTAATTGAATCATTGTGGTACATATATTTCAAGTTGAGTTACAATGCATATGTATTGATTAGTGCAATATATGTTATGTAGCTCAAGGTTGAGCTTATTGTCTAAGCAAATGTGCTAGAGTCCAGAGGATCTGAACCACTTCCTCAGAACATAAAGGCTGATGATTAAACAACCCTTCATATTAGAAATTTGCATTCTGTCCCTTCTTTTATCTTTAACTGCTTCATTCTAAGGAGGGTTACAGGGAACTCCACACAGACAGACATCTTAAGCCAGAATCAATCTCAGGACTCTAATGCAGCAAGACCCTACTTCAACTAAGACATCCATCCATTCATTTTCAAAACACTTTTTCTAATTCAGGGTCACAGTGGAGCCGGAGCCGATCCTGCCAAGCAATTGAGAAAAAAGCAATGTACACATTAGATGGGGTGCCAGTCCTTCAAAGGGCAGACAGACACACACTCAAACCAGGAACAATTTACACAGAAGCCAATTAACCTACCAGAATGTTTTTGGACTATGGAAGAAAGTGGAGCACTCAGAGGAAACCCATGTGAACACAAGGAGAACACACTCCTCAGCAGATTTATTTACTTAAAGCACTCTCCAAGCCAAGGAATTTAGAGTGCTGAACATCATTAAAACTAATTATGTACACACAGTAACTAAAACTGGAGGAAAGCATATTTTTACGATACACTTCACTTAAGAAATAGTTATATACGTACTCCTAGTTCTGTATAGAACATTTAAAGGTACTGATGAAAAAGCAATTTAATTGTCTGAAAAAATACCAAGTATACAGTAGATAAGGAATTTGTGTAGAAAATTCTATACAAATATAAACTTTTTTGAAATAAAATTAAAAGAAAGTATTATTTTTGGCCTCAATTGTAACCAGAATGTACCCATTAAAAGCTGTCTAAAATACCATTTACTATGCTTGTAAAAATGATTTCCTTGATATTGGTGTTTAGCACTTCAAACATGATAAATACAGTAGCCGCAAAAGCACCTGTTGCATTATGTTTTTAAGGTTCAATTCTAAACCCATGGTACTGTAGTTTAGTAGACTAAAACATTTAGAATACACATTTTGCACATACACTTTCTACTTTTGAACTTCTTTTTTCATTGGATATGTCTCTATGGAAAGAAAAAACAGCTTTTCTCAATTTCTCTGAGAAAAGTGAGCCTCCCATTAGGCCACTGAAAGCCCTTAAGTCTCCTGTCAAGAAGTACAAAAGACTCTGTTAAGCTATTTCTCTTTCTATAAATTTCAGTGGCTAAGGTTGTAGTTCCGTAAGGTATTTTTTAAATAAATTGGTGTCATTTACTGCTGTGGCCATATTTTGACATTTTAAAACCTGAAAACTCAGCATTAAAATGAAAGTGAGTTGTCAGTTTAAATTTACACAAACACAGAAAATTATATACAGCAGCTACCTGGCCTACAGCCATACAACTAGCAGCTAGACAAACCATGTCAACTGTATGTCCTTGAAGACTTCAGGTAAAAATGAAGAACTGGGAATTGTAACCACCAGGCTTATCACACTGTTTTAATGAACAGCTCTTTACAGTGTCACTCAAATGTAGGTCTTGAAAGAATTCACTAAATGAGCTAAATATTTTAAGTCCTAATTTTAAACACTCAAAACCAGCAAGCCTATTTTACTTTTTTAGTTTTACTTTTGTTTTCTGACAGAATAAAAATTAGTTCTTGCATGATTAGGACACAGTGTATTTTCAACTCTTTTGTGAATACAGTATATATAATTTCATGCACTTAAACCCACGTTTTCTTAGCAATAAAACAGGCAATTTGGCACATTTGGTATGTCAACTCCTGGACAAATCACAGAGAAGAATATAAAAAGCAACTACAGTACAAAGTCGTAATGAGTGTCATTTGTTACCAAAGAGGGAGACAAAATTTAAATACTATAAATCCTCCAACTCATAATGCACAGCAAGTGACACCTTCTAAAGCAGATGTTAATAATCAGTGAATCAATTACCCCTCTGATAAGTGTGATAGTGTGTTAGTGATGGGTATATTACAAACCTCCAACTCCCATGGGTAATTTACTATGTAATCATTAGCAACTGTTTTTAAAGATGTTTCTATAAGGGGAATTACCATAGACGTCATATAGAATTTGCTTAAGAAAATGTTTAATCATGTCATGTATTCCAGTGCCTGTATTATATGTATTGATTAGTGTCTATAGGATGTTATATATGTATTAAACACCTCGTGTATGATACATGATATGATGCTCTGTGATATCTACTTTTTGAAATTTGTAGATTTAATTCATACAGTTCAGAATCACAGCAGTTTATAGCCCTGTACCAAGTAATGTTTGACTAATATAACAATAAGTTTCACATGTTGTTCTGATAATTTTGGTCTGATTTGAGTTCCCCTTCTTATGTTACATATACAGAGCAATGACAGTATAAGATTGTCTGTTTGAAAGAGATTCAAAATTTAAGTTGCTTTATGAAGTTAAAATGGAATTTTAAACAAAAGATTGGGTGGGAGTAGGTCTTAAATCTTTAAACTTTAATCTTGAATACTTCTGCCTACATACATATAGATATTGTGCTTTTTGCTAACACAATCTTACCCTAGTAACCCCAATAATAAGTTACCCAATAACGTTTACTCTTTGAACCATACCTTATCAATGCCTTGTTTTGAATTTGTCTAACCTTCTGAAGGGGTAATTGTCTGAATATGTCCAGGTGAGACGTAGCTGAGGATTGGGTGAAAGAATATAAACAAAGAAATTTTAAAAATGCTAAAAAACTATAGCTTCAGGAAACCAAAATGTACAATTTGTTTTAAAAAAGCATCCCCTCACACTTTGTCTCTTTCTGTGTTATTAATTTTTTATTTTAATTTGATTTTGTTGTTCCAGACCTTCTTAAATCATTATGTTCTAAATGAAACAAATGTACTCTCACCAAACTATCTTGTTCTTGCTCTGTCCATACAATTATTTTGCTCACTTGTGCAAACCCATGTTTTGGCCAAGACACTTAGTAAACCCTCTTTCATCCACTACCCTAGTCCCACTTGCATACAACAAAAATAAAAATACACAAATCGAAAAAAGGTCAAATGAAATTGACAAATCATGATGGCCATTCCAGAATGGTAAATTACATACGGTACGTTATTAAGTGAACATCGACTGCAGTTGGAAATTCTACACCAGCACAATTCCACTGTTAGCTTTTGAGAGTTATTACTCCACACTTTACTTTACACATCACATAACAGGCTTAGACTTTTCCTTTACAACAGGTGTCTGGTTGAAAGCTTTGGGTTTTGAATTAAACATATCACATCATCAACACAGCTTCAGAATAATGTTTTCCTCAGTACAGTGTGAAACGTTTATTTCACCTGGGCTGAACCAGCTGAAATGTTACCTCACCTTGATCTGAATTCTGGCTTCAGCCTCACAATGCTTGCCACACTGGACATAGACCTAAGGGGAAAGTAGGAAAGGGGTTAACCATTGCTTGTAGTGTAATGTGGTTTCCCACCTTATTTTTTTTCCTTCAACTCCTTGACAAAATGTTAATCTAATTGTGACACGATCACTTTGATGACAATTTGACAAGACAGACAAATTTGATTTTACTCTCCACAGAGCAAAGCATATGCTGCATGTGGGGACTATGACAAAGAGAAGGACAAAACAAATGGAGTTCATGAATATAAAATTTTTATTGTGCACAGTAGTGACATCCTAACTTAAAAAATATTTTCAGAGGCTTTGAATGACTTAATATTGTGATTAATGTGCTTACAAAAAGAGTGCCACTTGAGAATGTTGCAATTCCTGGAGTTTAAAGGGAGTTTTTTCAAAAGACATACCTGTAGGGTCGTTATTTTTTGGAATGATAGAGTGACAAATGTATGTATAAATTATGACACAAACAGGTTGAGGGTTGCAGTGCTGTAGCAGTGGTCTTTAAAAAGTCCATTCTCAATAAAATAAATGCACAAATGTACATATGTAAAACATGCTCTTTATTTAAATACTAGCACTCCAATGATCACATATCAGTAGGTTGGTCACCTCCTTGCTGTCTTCTGGTGCAGAGCATAACAGAGGACTTTGCTCTTTTCCTGGACAGCGGAGGCTGATGCCTAACTGCAGCCCTCTGTGGTCCTGCCTGTAACTAGCATCAAATTAACTTTCTTCCACCAACTGGTCAAGTAAATGAGAACAGCAGATCCTTTTGATGAAAGTGGTTCCGAAAAGAACCCCAATCTTATCTTGACCTACTTTCCTCTTAATATGTACAGAATACAGTATATCTCTGAATATTGTTTTCACAGCACAGACACAGTACATGCAGGCAAGGCCCTTGGCTTTGCAGACCTCAAACTGAAATTCGTTTGGGGGAAACAGTGTGATTCTTTGGACTCTAAGATTATTGGGGTGTGGCTTTATTATTTTTTTATCATTATTTTAAATTGTTCTTCCATGTTATTTATCTCAAGGATCTCTACATCCACTACCCTATACTGTATATTACTCTTCATTTCATGGTAAATATAAAACCTCTCTTTTCCCCAGAGGAGACATTGTTTCTCTCCGATATTAAATGTATGTCTGAGAGTAAAAAAGGGTCATTAGGGCTAGGGTCACCTTAGAGTGACATAAGCCCCCAGGACACCCAATTGCATTGAATTCTCCCACAACAGCGGGCCAGCCTTTTGGCAGAGCAAGATTCGCTACTGTGCATTGTGTGGCTCAAGGCTGGGAGTATGCCTCAGAGATAGTGATTGAATTCCATCTGCTAATCTGTGCATACCACACCAGAAGCCAATGTATTGATGGCTTACTTTTTC
Source organism: Atractosteus spatula (assembly GCF_055471065.1). Lineage (NCBI taxonomy): Eukaryota > Metazoa > Chordata > Actinopteri > Semionotiformes > Lepisosteidae > Atractosteus > Atractosteus spatula. The sequence goes on from NC_142707.1 coordinate 16,027,389, forward strand.
TAAGCTTTTAATAAATATTACACTGTGTGATATTTCACAGTTTCTTTTAACTTGCTACATATTACTTTGGGTCATTCTGAATCTGAAATAATAATGCATCATAGTTGAAATCATAAAGTTAAATTATGATTCTTAACTTTGGGTGTTATAAAATAATACATGTTGTTTAATCAAATACCTAATGCTAATTTTAAAACAGAGAATGAATATCGATTCACTTAAAAAGTTAAAAGCAAGGTAATGATGTTTAAGGCCGATAAAATCTGGGGTATAGTTTCTCCTTGAGTAATTGATTTAGCTCCCAAGTGGGTGAACCTGCTGGGTTTTTAAAGTACTGAAAAATGGAATTGTTATAGAAGTGATGATGTTTGGGATTCCATGTTTCAAACCATTTGATGGGACTGCCTTTCCTTATATTACAATGGATACCAGTGTCGGAATCCACAACAGCATGAATAATTAAATTCTTTTGCGCTGACCTCTGAACAGTGAAACCACTCTAGGTCTATATTTAACACAAACAGTGAATTATGTTTCGTGAAACTTCCCTTCTCATTCTGATTTTTTAAATACAATAGAAGACAATAGCAGAAGATAAAGCAATGTATTTATCTTAAGTAATCATTTTTCACTTATTTGGATACTTCCTTCTTAACTTCGGGTGCGTAAAGAAAGTGCCGCAGTTTTATTGGTGTGTGTGGAAGCTGAAGAAGGATCCAGAGTTCAAATATATATTTTTTTACTTTTCAGCATGAAATTAACTTGTTATGTGTGCTTCTTCTATTTAAGTTGGATTGACAATACATTTGTTTATTAACTATAACTGTTTAATCTTATATAGGTTTGTGGCAAGTGGCAGTCTAAACAAGCAAGGGAAAACTACATTCTGAAAATGATTTAATACCCTTGAACTACACATTTTTAGTTCCTCTCATGGATTAATAGCTACAGTATAAGCTGCTTCTCCATTAACATGTTTCAGGAGAGGAACTCGTCTCTTGACAGAATTATTCTTAGCAGAATTATAGTTACTGCATTTGTTACTTTAGTACACATAGAAAAGATAAACAACAGAAGTTATTTATACATATTTTTTAAAAATAAAACAATAATCAAAATAAAAATCTAAACCATAAATGCTCAGACTGAACTTATGTGAGAATGAAGTTTAATTTTGGGGAAAAAAAACTATCAACAATATTAAACATACAGTATTGTTTCAGGGGAAATTCCATCACAGGAAGGGGATGAATACTTTTGCGAGGCACTGTATATGCACACACAAATATTTTTATTTCTTATAATCAAGTCATTTGTGGAAGGGAACTAAAACATTTTTCACTTTGAAGTAGTGGCCCAGGATTGTCCCAAACCTGTTGATTGCTGCATTTAGACTGCTAAAAGATTCAGGTCATTGCTCCTGAGACCCAGGGATATATAGTTCCCCTGGACACACAAGGAGGAAAAGCAGAGAAATTAATCATTCTGTACAATAACAGTGTTATTATAGAGACTGACTTGTTCATACATGAGGCGTATGCAGAGAGAAATTTCTTTGCAATACAAATGAGCATTGAATGGCTCTGAAGGAAAACATTTCCATCAAACCTGTAAACTCCTGCCACTGAAGAACATAACCTGTAGTACACTAGAAAAAATACAGCAAAGTATTAACCTCTATGCTATTTTTATTAAATGACTTTTGATGGAATATTCAAACTCATCAGAGGTGTAAGATTTCTTTGGTAAATTCTGCATGATACTGTATGCAGATAGCTTTCTGGTTATTGCTATGCACTACATGAATAGTTTAAAAAGTCTGAGATAAGATAGAGGTAAAAATCTATATAAACGATCTGGTAAAAACAATATTAATACCTACCTCATCATATAATCAATATTTTTAAGAGGAATGGTGGGCATCAATAATTTGTATATTTTATTATATCTGCAGACTCAAGTATTGGCAACATATAGTATATCTGAAACAATGTTGTACAATATTAACATAATGAAAAAAATAATATTTTATTAAAAAAGCAACTGATTTACAATAACTTTGAATAGTGTACATGTATATTAATGATTGCTGTTTTATAGATTATTACCTGCATAACAGTCGACGCAAATGTGTTTTTAGTTTGATTGTTTTACTGTACAGCATTTTGAAATGATATACCAGTAAAGGTTATCATTATAGTACACTTATTTCATTTTTTGCCAATTTTCCATAATAAGGATATATTATATATATATAGTAATATCCAACCTTTATTACTTGAATAATTGATTAGGTAAAGTATGTGTTTTCTATTTTATCTTGCCAATGTTTAATATTTTAACTCCCATCAAATGAATGACCCAGTATTCCTAATCCTTTGTGAATGTGCCTCATTGAACTTCTGTTTCTTAAGCTCTTTAGAATTCACTGATTAGGAGTATTAAGGGATTATGCGTTTACTGCAGGCTACCTGTGGCATAAAAATCTCATTAGTCCATTAGGTGTTGCAGAAATGCAGCATGATTCTATTTTCTTTTAATCTTTTCAGAGCATTTGGACTATTCAAGAGATTTATACAGCCGTACTTAAATTAATTATATGCATATTTTAATAACAAATGCAGGGACGTAAGGCAAATTATTTTAAAAATACTGATATTTAGGACTATGTTGTCTTATACTCAAATAAATAATAAAAATACTGGTTGTTGGTATTATTATTATTATTATTATTATTATTATTATTATTATTATTATTATTATTATTATTGCTTTCTCTATTTTTGCATGAGTTTCTCCTTGGTGCTCTGTTTTTTTTTTCCACAGTAAGAAAAGACATAATGTTAGGTTACTTGGCTTAAGGGAAAATTGGCCCTGGTGTGATTGTGTGCATGTCTGTGTCTGTGTGTACTCTCCAATACACAAGTGTCCCATCCAGGGTATACCCTGCATTGCACCCATTGTTTACTGAGATATTATAATTGTTGTGGTGGTGGGTGTAGCTGGTTTAGAAAGGTTAGCATATTTGTAGTTCTCAGCAAAGTTATCTTATTCTGGAGGTCTGAGACAATGCATATAGTTTTGCTATATTTACAGTACACAGTTACTACACATTGTGTTGTTATATGTGCATTATTTATCTTTAATAAATATTTGTCCTGTCCACCTAAAGTGTGGAAATATTATTTTCTATTTGTAGATTCCATAGCAAATTGGTTTATCATATTATATTGATATGATAACCTCCTTAATTTTGTATTTAAATACCCCAGCTTAATACTATTACTTATATTGTTTTTAATATTATTACCAAATTGCACTTGCCTCACAGAAGGAATTTCACCTTTTCTAAAGCATATACTGTAGCATATAGTCTGCCCAAATTTAAGTTTAGTGAAGTGGCAAATATCCAAATCAATTAGTTCAGTCTGCATTTTTTTTAATTAACCATTTAGTGTGGTTTTGTTGGAAACATGAAAAAAAGTCAAAAGTTAAAACAATTTTCCAATATTTATGCTACTTCAATAATAATTAGTTACATAAACAATACACACAAATCCCTTTTAGATTTTTGGGAATTTCACATTTTTTCCAACACAAACATATTTTATTGCATGTGTACAATTCAATGAGGAAAGACAAGAAATCTATAAACTGCAAATACCCCCAATTATTTTTTCCTTATGAATCCACAGTTTCTAAAGTGGGTTCCTTCTACAAATTCTTAGTTCTCCTGTGGATGAGAATCCATCCCTAATTTGTACTTCACATGTACTGTTTTAGGTGAATGTACATAAGAGAAATAATTTCTTTATACAAAATACAACTACAGTCAGCCATTGCAGATAAATGAAGAGATATGATAGCTCTTCTAAAAAAGGATGTATTTTCAGAATCCTTGAAAAGGTTTTCTATCATTTATTTTTACAAAATATTCCATTATGTTAAATCAATAAAAAGGCTGATACAAAAACAGACTGTAATCAGATCAAAAGGTATGTGAGCACCTGTCTGTCACAAATGATCTTAATTATATCAACATACTATATTAACACATACATTTTGTTTTCTTTTCATATCTAAAGGCTGCCATAAATTGTACTGTGAACATAAATATGATAGAAAATGTATATCATACATTCCATACGTGTTTCAAGAGAAAATCATTTTTAAGTTATATTTTTTATTGTATTATAATGAAGACTCCAGCAAATATATGTACATCTGGAGTGGCTGTACATTCATTTTTCAAACCAATTAAATACACAATAAACTGGGAATATTGGCCCTGGTGTGAGTGTGTGTGTGCCCTGTGATGGACTGGCGCCCCGTCCAGGGTGTACCCTGCCTTGTTCCAATTGCTTGCCAGGATTGGCTCTGACACCCCTGCATCCTTGAATTAGATAAAGCAGTTTGAATGGATGGATGAAATAAAAGCTATCTGAGGCTTTTAAAGATGCTACTCACCATTCTCCTTGGATACAAGGAGTGTCTTCTCTCCAGTCTTGGGGTGCACTCTGTAGAACCCCAAGTATGAGTCTGCCACAATCAAGTGTCCTTCCCTGTCCAGCCAGACTCCATGAGGCTGGCCAAACACAGGTTTGTAGTCAAGGGGTGCCTGATGAGGGACACAGACTTTTTGCCACTGTCCTAACTTTCAGTCACCACAGCAACTCCGTTGACACATCTACATACACTGTAAATCATAAAACCATAAAAATTCCTCTTAAAATTTTAGTTTTAAAGTTAGTGGATTATTTAATGTAGCGGGATTTGTTTGTGTAGCTAATGTAGACTATGCTGTATATGCAGGTACTGTATATAAAATAAGGCTGAAAAATTATCAGGAATTTTACAGAATACAGTGTTTGTTACACACAACATGAATTTATAATCTCTACAGTTTTGTGTGTAAAACTGTCAGTTTATTCATTTCATAGATTTATCTTATTTTAAAAATCCTACCTTTACATAAGACATTGGTGACTAAATCCCTCCCATCTTTTAATAGCCCTTTAGATATTCCTGTCTTTGCAGTTCAGTTTCCCATGGACTTTATATGTTGTTATTTTCCCTTTTGCGAGCAATTTATAGTGCAATCTATTAAGACCACAGGAAACAACCTTGTGGTAAACTGGAAAAAAATGCTTGCAGACATTTGCAGCACCTGTGGCATTGGTGGGGGGACAGAAAAAAAAGGAAGGATATATTAAACCCCCAAAGTAGCAGAGACTGTGCTGTTTTAAAATTAATAACAAGTGACACTGGTGATCAGAAAACATGATTTTCTGCCAGCCAGCCCGGTAAGCTAGTTCATGTGACGCTTTTCAAAAAGAGAACATTCTTGCCTTGTCTATTTACATTGTGTCTGAGGGGGGTAAACTGCCAGACTGGGGACATGTGAGAGGATGAAGGGACCCGTTTTGCAGTTGACATCCTGTCTAGTCCTGTCATCTCCAGCTGGACGCCACCTCACTTGTGCCACAGTGAGTCCTGCGGCCAACACTCTCCAGGGCTGTCGCTTCCTCCCCTCCCCACTCACACTCAACAATGTACTTTTTCTGAAGGCCTCCCTTTATTAACCTGACAGGATCTGTTTTCTCTGACCCGTTGCCTTTACTCTTCACTATTTAATCAGCAGAACAAAAATATAAAAAAGGGTGAATTCAGTTGAGGTCAGTGTTTTTTTTTCCATCATCAATATTATTAGGATTAACAATCACCTTTTGTAAAGAGTTTTTTTAATAACGAGTAACATAATCTGAAACTCGTTGCTTTCAGTTAGGGACTCAGAATTGAGTCTTTCTTTCTAATGAATAGGGGGTGGCGTGCCTGTTTAATGTTCCTAACATTTACGTAATGTATCAATCTGAAAAATTCAGGGAGTCACGACTAGGGGTACTAAGAAGAGACCAGAGACCGGAGGACAATATATATATATAACAAAGGGAAAAGCTCAAGCTACATTTTGAGCTGAGCAGCTCTGGTAAAGCTTATAAATAGAAGTCAACAGGATGACATTCCACATAAATTTCAGGTTTCTCAGAATGTTATCTTTCAGCTTTGAACATGATACAGAGACAGTTGTACTATTAATAAAAAGCTGAGAACTGGTCATAGAAATTTCAGTCCTCTTGATGAATGTGACAAAAGAAACTCTGCTCTTTTTCTTTGTAATATAAATGCTTCCCAGATCTAACAATACTTGAAGGAAGTCAGTAGTATCCTTGAGATACTGCAGACAATATGCAACTCCATGAATTTGGTTTTAGAACCTGACCAAAGATAAGTTTTGTAGTCCTAAAATAATAGTAGAGGAAGGCACCAGATAATACAAGACTGTTTTAGGTATATTCAAAATCAGTTTGTGTCACATTGGTTCAAACATGAAAAACAGTCAATTCATGTTGACATATTGTATCATAAGAAGAAACATTTGACACAACATATCAACTACCATGACTGGGGTGAGCTACAAGTTGCTGTAACAGAAGCATGAAATCAAGATCAGATGGTGAAAATGGGCACTGGTCTCTTCATACTGTATCTAGATAACAGTGAAATGGGGATCAGGGTAGTGCTCTGTCAGGTGGGCCTGCAATGAGAGAAGGTGATTATTCATTGCAATAAGTATGTTATTTTGGGCTACTGGAACAACCTGACCTTTTGGACCTAGGTGGAGGCTGTGTAATGCTAATGGTGCCAAGCTACATGTAGGAAGTTTGGACCTAGGTGGTCATAGTTGTGATAAGATAACTTTGATGTGAGTCAAAGTGATGCAAGGGACGTTCTTTAAGGGAATAAAGGTGATGGGCTTGTTGGCATCTACATTAGAAAAGTTTAACAAACAGCTTTCTCCATCCATCCTCCCGGAGGTTTATAAATTCAAAAACCAGACTATTTACTAGGAAGCAGGGGGTTGTGTTATGAATTAAATGTAGGGTATGAAAAAGATGCAGTATATGCTCAGGCACAGCCTTATGGTAGTGCATAAAAATAAATATGACAGATCACATCCTTATCAAGAAAAGGGTTTAAATAGTTTATGCTTTAAAACACGAATATGTAGAAGAGGCAGTTTGAAGATATGCAGGATAAAAGGTTTCATTTATTCCATTAAATTCAAAGAGTTTCTGTAGTACTTGTAAAGAAAGAACATAGTCGCTTTAAAGTTTTGTGTCAACTAATATAGGGTCAATAGGAAGACTCCACTGAGTACCTCGGAGGCTGGTTTAATAATGAACATCCACAAAAAGACAAAAAACAGTCTTTACATGAAAAGACTCCACTTATACCGGACTTAAAATGTTATTATTAGCAGGTAGTTACAGAGTCTGACATAATTCTAAAGGCAGCTTTTGCCCTACTGTACATAATGTGCAATTTTAAAATAATGTTTTAAGATCATGGTTGCCTCATACTGCATGTTGGGGATAAACACAATGCATGCCGTCAGTGGCTCATAAAAATTTGCTATTTTACCATTAACCCTAGTAAAATTCCACATGCTTTACACCCTCACATGTACTGTATCTTTAACAAGGGAGAACAAGAATGCTTAAGAACTGTTTATTGTGTAACTTCCTTAGTCTAATAGTGCTAGCAGGGGTTATTGTGAAATTAACACTCATGTGGAAGTGACCAGGTGTTATACAAAGGTGATTTGGCCCCATTAACTGTCAAGAAATCTTTCCCAATACTTTGATTCAGTATGAATCATATCATATCAACAATTAGAAAAAAACAGGCTGGTTGGATGGGAAGCTGATACCACTAATAGATTTATTTTGCCAAATTGGTACATACTGTACTTGCCATTTTGTTTATATGGTTTGCCTCCTACTTTAAAAAATTGTACCTCTGTGGGAGATAAACATTTATTCCACCACCACCACCAGGTTGGTTAAAACAAGTCTTTTTGGAGATTTTATCAAAACTTTAATTTAACCTTGATGCCATGAAGAATCTTGCTCAGGTGTCTTGTTGAACTGATTAAGAAATTCAACATGATGACAGTTGAATGAAAATCAACACAATTGCTCACTGCTTATTGAAATGATTCATAATGAAATTAAGGTAATCAAACTTTATCACTTAATTATTTGTTAGAGAAAATGCTGACTCTCCACTAACAAGTCTAACAGTGGTGCTAGTTAATAAATTAACTGTGTTATATTTTTTTAAAAAGTGTTAAATTTGAGAAAGAAGCTCTTCCATGAATGGCATGTAGAATGTTAATCCAAGTGTGTTTGTTCAGGATGTCAAGTTCTTCACATTATCTGTGGTGGAATCCTTTGTCCTTTATTATAGAAAATACTTTTTCTATGTGATGGTGCCTTTTCTGTTGCTGAATCATCTGTTCATTGCTATGATGTTTCATGTCTACAATTTAATACCCCTTTCTGCATAATGCAGCCTGTTATTTTAATGGCTTTTGAATTTTAATGTTGATGAATCATTGTGTAAAAGTCCATTTACCTCATTGCTTTTAAACACATTATAATTGCTTTTTATTTATTGATGTTTTAATTTACGTCCTCTTACAATTGATCTGTGGGTCTCTTGCTGTATTAGTGCTGGCAAAATTAAGACATGTTGTACCTGCATTAACAGTCTTAGCTGGCACAATACAAATGCTTATAAAAACAGTTGGGAGAGCAGGAAGGGTGTTACAGTACCAATGCCAAAAACTGTTTACTGTGCCAATAATATTCCTTCGTGCTTACTTTTTTCTTCCCAGAAATCTTTTTTTTCCAATCTGCCTGATGCCAACTTTCTTCCTAGTGCCAACTTTCTGATGCCAAGCAAAAATGACATGGTTCTCCCCACAGACTTCCTTAATTAGACTGCCCCATTCCCTGTGGTTTTTGTGCAGCAGTTGAAACAAAGGAAGTTTTACTCATTTGGACGTTTTTGTCATTTCGTCTGAGGGACTATCTTTAGCAGATGCTAGGAACCATTCCCATCTCTTTTATTGAGCGCCAGTATCATTAAAGTGTCATTGAGAAGTGACACCACTTAATTTTAGCAGCTTTCAATTCTTCTTTGCAGCAAGAGCAAGTTTAAATGGAGAGGAATGCAATTTATACGTAGAGGGGTATTTTTACACTGCACTCAGCGCTTTATCAAACAAAGCAGCCACAGGGGGAATAGGGACAATAGATTATCAAACCAAACTCTCTTCTGATGCCAGTCAATAGGTATTTAATCTTGCTATTGATGGCGTCCTCTCTCAAGTGCCTGAAATTAAATATACTTCTGGGGACATTAACTGAGCCAACTGAGTTTCCTGTCCAGCCTTAAAATACCTTGAATTTTTATTTCGACATGGATTCTCTGATCATGATAGCTGCTAAAGGAAGAAAATCATTGACCTTCACTTACGAAACAATCTTAGAAAACAAATTAATCTTGAGGGGCTTTTCCTGTTGATTGCATAGGCAGGGCTACCATCTTAATATAGAATGGCATATAAAAATTACATTGTTCAGGGCATTTCTTTTTTCAAGGAATTGAAGTAAAATAAATAAAAAAACAAGCTTTGTCTTCATTGCTGGTATAAACTAGAGCATCTATTGGCTGCTAGTGACAAGTAGCTAATTGATTCAACGTGTTCTTGAAAGCCCATTCAACTGGTTCTTGAAACCTGGGTGGTGTAAGAACATCACTACCATTAGTAGTTAATTGATCCAAGGATCTTGAGGCTGCTTCTTGAAAAAACGCAGGATATAAGCTTCAATTACAGTACATACAGTAGCTGGGTAGCTGGTTCCAGACTCCCACAACCCTTTGTTTAAAACAGTTAATCTTTTCTCAATTTAAAATGCACTTCCTCTTAATTTCCACTTGTGTTTTTAATTCCTTTGGGTATTGTGAATGCTCGAATCTGGTCATTTCATAGTCTTTTCAGTTCACAACTAAAGTTTCAAGTTTTCATCTTTTAGCCCTGGGATGTACCCTGTTGCTCTTTGGAACACATTTCATAACATAACAGCAATATATTTAAGTAAAACGGCAATAATTCTTGTAATGCAGTAAACACAATTGCACAGATAATTCTAAATAGAGTCTTACTGGAGCATTACACAAATTCATCATAACATCTCTGAATT